>NC_133328.1:15100334-15400334 GCF_042186555.1 Aquarana catesbeiana
CACAATTGCCCCCTAGTGACTTCAAAGCAAAATCGTGTCCTATAGACTTCAATACAAAATTGCATCCCCTGGACTTCAATGCAAAAACGCCCCCCAGTTAATTCAGTGCAAAATTGCTTCCTTGTGACTTCAATGCAAAAATGTGTCTCATAGACTTCAATGCAAAAATGTGTCTCATAGACTTCAATGCAAAAACGCCAGCCACATTAATTCAGTTTCTAAAAAAAAAAAAAAAATGCAAAAACTATCCCTCTCGGTTTTTGGCCAAGTGCATCCTGAATTTTCGGCTTCGGCACCGGAATATACATTTCGGTGCACCAACTAGCGACTTGTTTGCGTTTTTTGCGTATTGTATGGGGCCAAGTTGCACAGGAAATTGCACCAAAGTAATGCAGGAATCTTTTCCAAAATCGCACTCTGCCGAGTCGCATTGATGTGAAGGGTCACCATTGAAAACAATCTGATTTCCTGTCATTTTGTGTGACTCAAATCAGTGTGAACCAGCACTTTATCTATCTGCTGGGGGCGGAGTGAAGGGGAATGCTATAGGGTGACAGCTCTGGAGCTGCTGATATCCCATCCAAGATGGACGCACCCAGCAGCAGTCTCAGAGCTTGTAGATGTTCACAAATGGGAGGATTTTACAGAATAAAATCTGATAGATTCACAATCTAATCTTATGGGAAGATGTTTGATGAAATGAATGGAGTGGCAACACGATCTCTATAAATCAGTGCAGGACCC
Source organism: Aquarana catesbeiana (assembly GCF_042186555.1). Classification (NCBI taxonomy): domain Eukaryota; kingdom Metazoa; phylum Chordata; class Amphibia; order Anura; family Ranidae; genus Aquarana; species Aquarana catesbeiana. The sequence continues at coordinate 15,101,079 of NC_133328.1, forward strand.
GGGAAAACCAATACTTATCACTCCACATGATAAGCAGCACAAAGGTTCAAATCATTTGTCCTCTGCTCTCACTGGCCTCCTCTGCTCTCACTGGCCTCCACTGCTCACGCTGGCCTCCTCTGCTCACGCTGACCTCTGCTTACCCTGGCCTCCTCTGCTCTCACTGACCTCCTCTGCTCACACTGGCCTCTGCTTACCCTGGCCTCCTCTGCTCACGCTGACCTCCACTGCTTACCCTGGCCTCCTCTGCTCACGCTGACCTCCACTGCTTACCCTGGCCTCTTCTGCTCTCACTGGCCTCCTGTGCTCACACTGGCCTCCTCTGCTCACGCTGACCTCCTCTGCTAATGTTGGCCTCCACTGCTCACACTGGCCCCCTCTGCCCACGCTGGCCTCCACTGCTTACCCTGGTCTCCTCTGCTCTCACTGACCTCTGCTTACACTGACCTCCTCTGCTTACCCTGGCCTCCTCTGCTCTCACTGGCCTCCTCTGTTCACACTGGCCTCCTCTGCTCACGCTGGCCTCCTCTGCTCACGCTGGCCTCTTCTGCTCTCACTGGCCTCCACTGCTCACACTGGCCTCCTCTGCTTACCCTGGCCTCTGCCCACGCTGTCCTCCACTGCTTATCCTGGTCTCCTCTGCTCTCGCTGACCTCCTCTGCTTACCCTGGCCTCCTCTGCTCTCAGTGGCCTCCTCTGCTCACGCTGACCTCTGCTTACCCCGGCCTCCTCTTCTCACACTGGCCTCCTCTGCTAACGCTGGCCTCCACTGCTCACACTGGTCTCCTCGGCTTACCCTGGTCACCTCTGCTCATGCTGACCTCCTCTGCTTACCCTGGCCTCCTCTGCTCACGCTGACCTCCTCTGCTAACGCTGGCCTCCACTGCTCACACTAGCCTCCTCTGCCCACGCTGGCCTCCTCTGCTTACCATGGCCTCCACTGCTCACGCTGGCCTCCTCTGCTTACTCTGGTCTCCTCTGCTCTCACTGACCTCTGCTCATGCTGACCTCCTCTGCTTACCCTGGCCTCCTCTGCTCTCACTGACCTCCTCTGCTCACGCTGACCTCCACTGCTCTCACTGGCCTCCTCTGATCACACTGGCCTCCTCTGTTCACACTGGCCTCCTCTGATCACACTGGCCTCCTCTGTTCACACTGGCCTCCTCTGTTCACACTGGCCTCCTCTGCTCACACTGGCCTCCTCTGCTCACACTGGCCTCCTCTGCTCACACTGGCCTCCTCCGCTCACGCTGACCTCCTCTGCTAATGCTGACCTCCACTGCTCTCTGGCCTCCTCTGCCCACGCTGGCCTCCTCTGCCCACGCTGGCCTCCTCTGCTCTCACTGGCCTCCTCTGCTCTCACTGGCCTCCTCTGCTCACACTGGCCTCTGCTCACGCTGACCTCCTCTGCTAACGCTGGCCTCCACTGTTCTCACTGGCCTTCACTGCTTACCCTGGCCTTCACTGCTTACCCTGGCCTCCTCTGCTTACCCTGGCCTCCTCTGCTTACCCTGGTCTCCTCTGCTCTCACTGACCTCTGCTTACCCTTGCCTCCTCTGCTTACCCTGGCCTCCTCTGCTCACACTGGCCTCCTCTGCTCACGCTGACCTCCACTGCTTACCCTGGTCTCCTCTGCTCTCACTGGCCTCTTCTGCTCACGCTGACCTCCACTGCTTACCCTGATCTCCTCTGCTCTCACTGGCCTCTTCTGCTCACGCTGACCTCCACTGCTTACCCTGGTCTCCTCTGCTCTCACTGGCCTCTTCTGCTCTCACTGACCTCCTCTGCTCACGCTGACCTCCACTGCTTACCCTGGCTTCCTCTGCTCTTGCTGGCCTCCTCTGCTCATGCTGGCCTCCTCTGCTCACGCTGGCCTCCACTGCTCACGCTGGCCTCCTCTGCTCACACTGGCCTCCTCTGCTTACTCTGGTCTCCTCTGCTCACGCTGGCCTCCTCTGCTCACGCTGACCTCCACTGCTCTCACTGGCCTCCACTGCTCGCACTGGCCTCCACTGCTCGCACTGGCCTCCTCTGCTCGCACTGGCCTCCTCTGCTCACGCTGGCCTCCTCTGCTCACGCTGGCCTCCTCTGCTTACCCTGGCCTCCTCTGCTCATACTGGCCTCCTCTGCTCACGCTGACCTCCACTGCTTACCCTGGTCTCCTCTGCTCTCACTGGCCTCTTCTGCTCACGCTGACCTCCTCTGCTTACCCTGGTCTCCTCTGCTCTCACTGACCTCCTCTGCTCACGCTGACCTCCACTGCTTACCCTGGCTTCCTCTGCTCATGCTTGCCTCCTCTGCTCATGCTTGCCTCCTCTGCTCATGCTGGCCTCCACTGCTCACGCTGGCCTCCACTGCTTACCCTGGCCTCCTCTGCTTACTCTGGTCTCCTCTGCTCATGCTGGCCTCCTCTGCTCATGCTGGCCTCCTCTGCTCACGCTGACCTCCTCTGCTAATGCTGGCCTCCACTGCTCTCACTGGCCTCCACTGCTCGCACTGGCCTCCACTGCTCGCACTGGCCTCCTCTGCTCACACTGGCCTCCTCTGCTTACCCTGGCCTCCTCTGCTCACGCTGGCCTCCTCTGCTCACGCTGGCCTCCTCTGCTTACCCTGGCCTCCTCTGCTCATACTGGCCTCCTCTGCTCTCACTGGTCTCCTCTGCTCTCACTGACCTCCACTGCACACACTGGCCTCCTCTTCTCACACTGGCCTCCTCTGCTCACAGGACCCCTACCCTTTAAGGTTTGTGATCCAAAATTCACATTGCCACTTCAAGACATTATCCTTTATGAGAGTCCCTTTCCATCAGAGTGACTTTTATGAGGGGTCGCAGTCAGTGGTGGCCCCTGGGGGGGGGGGGGTCTCGCAGTTGATCGGGCATCCAGCACCACACTTACCCCATCCAGGTTGCGGGCGAGCAGTAGTGTGACAATAGCGAATATTCATTCGCTATTGTCACACCACTAGGTGGGCTCGGAGTGCAGTGCTCTGCGCCCTGAGCCCACCCTTTTTTTAAAGCCAATTAGAGCCTCAGGCTCTAACCATGTGTTTAAAAAAAAAACAAACACCCCCCATTGGAATCCATGCCTCCGGCGCCCCACATGTAGATTAGGGGGCCGGATGCAGTAATGGGGGTGCGGTGCACCCCAATGGATGGGATGCCACTGGTCGCAGTCCTAAGTCCACACTGCCATTGATGCATTTTTTGGGCCACCACCCTCTCCATCATAGTCGCTCTAATGAGTCCACACTGCCATCGACGCATTGCAGGGCTCCAACCCTTTATGAGAGTCCCTTTTCTATCATACTAATTACAGTGCCTTGAAAAAGTATTCATACCCCTTGAAATTTTCCACATTTTGTCTTGTTACAACCAAAAATGTAAATGTATTTTATTAGGGTTTATTGGGACATGATTCGTCATACGTGCACCAGGAAGACATCACGTATGACGAAACATGTCGGACGGAGCTACGCGCTGACGTCATAACGTCCCATGTGACCCCGGAAGTACGGGTGTTTTTTACATTTTTTTGCCAGCTGTTTTTATGCTCATTGCAGTTTTACCCATTTGATCTTAGCAATAAAAGCTACCCCTTTTTAAACTTTGGAGTCTTTGTCATCTTCCCACACTTGTGACTTATGCCACAGTGCACCCTTCAGACCGGACTTCTTAGCTTCAAGTTATATACTGTGGAGGACTCCCAGCCACTACCTGAGAGCTCCAGGGACAAGGGAGGACCTTTAGACCCTGCAGAGGGCAAAATCTGCTGGCTCATACGACCTTGCTCTTTAGGGGGTCCACCAGTTCCGGTAAGAGTCCCCACACACTGAGTGGGTTCTTTCTATTCAAGAAACCCCCATCTCCTTGGTGATGGTGGAAATGACCTGGAATACATCACCCCAGTGGAACCACACCCTTTCACACTGTGGAATCTTTTTCTTTTTTGTGTGGACTTAATTTTTCACCTTTCTTCATGAAGAGTCCTTATATACAGACTTACATTTGTACCTCACTTGCATTTTATTTCATTTTCTGTGATCACTCACGTTATATGTGAGCGCAACTTATTTATATACAAATTTGTATTCAGCCCCCTTTTCTCTGATACCCCTAACTAAAATCAAGTAGAACCAATTGCCTTAAGAAGTCACCTAATTGGTAAATAGAGCCCACCTGTGTGTAACTTAAACTCAGTATAAATACAGCTGTTCTGTGAAGCCCTCAGAGGTTTGTTGAGAGAACCTTAGTGAACAAACAGCATCATGAAGGCCAAGGAACACACCAGACAGGTCAGGGATAAAGTTGTGGAGAAGTATAAAGCAGGGTTAGGTTATAAAAAAATATCCCAAGCTTTGAACATCTCACAGAGCTCTGTTCAATCCATCATCGGAAAATGGAAAGAGTATGGCACAACTGCAAACCTACCAAGACATGGCCGTCCACCTAAACTGACCGGCCGGGCAAGGAGAGCATTCATCAGAGAAGAGCCAAGAGGCCCATGGTAACTCTGGAGGAGCTGCAGAGATCCACAGCTCAGGTGGGAGAATCTGTCCACAGGACAACTATTAGTCGTGTTCTCCACAAATCTGGGCTTTATGGAAGAGTGACAAGAAGAAAGACATTGTTCAAAGAAAACCATAAGAAGTCCTGTTTGTAGTTTGTGAGAAGCCATGTGGAGGACACAGCAAACATGGAAGAAGGTGCTCTGGTCAGATGAGACCAAAATTGAACTTTTTGGCCTAAAAGCAAAACGCTATGTGTGGCAGAAAACTAACACTGCACATCACCCTGAACACACCATCCCCACTGTGAAACATGGTGGTGGCAGCATCATGTGGTGGGGATGTTTTTCTTCAGCAGGGACAGGGAAGCTGGTCAGAGTTGATGGGAAGATGGATGGAGCCAAATACAGGGAAATCTTAGAAGAAAACCTGTTAGAGTCTGCAAAAGACTTGAGACTGGGGCGGAGGTTCACCTTCCAGCAGGACTACGACACTAAACATCCAGCCAGATCTACAATGGAATGGTTTAGATCAAAGCATATTCATGTGTTAGAATGGCCCAGTCACAGTCCAGACCTAAATCACATTGAGAATCTGTGGCAAGACTTGAAAATTGCTGTTCACAGACGCTCTCCATCCAATCTGACAGAGCTTGGGATATTCTGCAAAGAAGAAGAATGGGCAAAAATGTCCCTCTCTAGATGTGCAAAGCTGGTAGAGACATCCCCAAAAAGACTTGCAGCTGTAATTGCAGTGAAAGGAGGTTCTACAAAATATTGACTCCGGGGGGCGCCATACAAATGTACCCCACACTTTTCACATATTTATTTGTAAAAAAATATGGAAAACCATTTATCATTTTCCTTCCACTTCACAATTATGTGCCACTTTGTGTTGGTCTATCACATAAAATCCCAATAAAATACATTTTACATTTTTGGTTGTAACCTGACAAAATGTGGAAAATTTCGAGGGGTATGAATACTTTTTCAAGGCCCTGTATAGGTTGTGTCCCTTAGCCCACAGTACCACTGACATATTTCAGGACCACTTCAGAGTCACTCTAATTGGGGGGGGGGGGGGGGTCTTAGTCCTGACTCCACACTACCATTGATGCGTTTCGGGGGGGGCTACTACCCTTTATCAGAGTGCCTTTCCACCAGATACACTCTAATGAAGGGCCAGAGCCCTAAGTCCATGCGGTAACTGATGTGTAGACATGTGCAGTTAGTTAAGTTCCAAACGACCTTTTTCACGAATTTGGACAAATTTGCTAATTCAGAAACATCCGAATTAACGAAAACCCGTTTAATGAATTTTACCGAATATTCGTAAATTTGAATATTCGAAAATCCGAAAATTCAAAAATCTGAAACAATAACTATTGAATTATAGTTATTTCTATTTCTTTTCAAATTTGTCTGTTAGTAAACGTAACAAATTCGAATTCATTTCAAATAACGAATGCCGCATCTAAACGAATGGAACCTAACAAATTTATAATAAATAACAATAAAAATAAAAACATTTTATTATTTATTATTAATTCCTTCCGTTACATTTGTTTAGATACAGCATTCGTGATTTCGGGTAATTCGGAACTTCGGAAAAATCCGTATTCGTTACGTTCACTAAGGCCCCTTTCACACTGGGGCGGTTTGCAGGCGTTATTGCGCTAAAAATAGCGCCTGCAAACCGCCCCTAAACAGCCTCCGCTGTTTGTTCAGTGTGAAAGCCCCGAGGGCTTTCACACTGAAGCGGTGCGCTGGCAGGAGAAGAAAAAATCTCCTGCAAGCCGCATCTTTGGAGCGGTGAAGGAGCGGTGTATTCACCGCTCCTAAACCGCTCCTGCCCATTGAAATCAATGGGACAGCGCGGCTATACCGCGGTAATACCGCGGCTATAGCCGTGCAATACAAAGGGGTTTTAACCCTTTTTCGGCCGCCAGCGGGGGGTTAAAACCGCACCGCTAGCGGCCGAATACCGCAGTAAAACGGCGCTAAAAATAGCGCTGTTTTACCGCCGACGCCCCCTACCGCCCCAGTGTGAAAGGGGCCTTACAGACAAATTTGAAAGAAAAACCCAATACCTATAATTTAATAGATAGTTATTATTAGTTTGTTCGTTTTTATTTAGAATTTTCGTTCTTTCGAATATTCGGATTCTCTTTCTTATTTTTGGATTTTACAAATTTTCGAATTTGCAAATTGCATTCATAACGAATGACCCGAAAAACGAAAAAAAAACCCAGAAAAATGAATGAAACAAAAACTAACTAATTTTTCGGCAGTGCACACGTCTACTGATGCATTTCAAAACTACTATCCTTTATCAGTCGCCCTGAGTCCACACTGCCACTGACGCATTTCAAGGCCACTACCCATTACCGGAGTCCCTTTCCATTAGAGTCACTCTAATGAAGGGTCCGGAGCCACAGTGATACTGACATGTCATCCTTTCATTAGACCTACTCTGATGAAGGGGACTGGCCTTGAAACATGTTGGCATTGGTGTGGACTCTACCACCCTTCATCAAAGTGACTCTGATAAAGGGTAGTGGCCCTGAAGCGTGTCAGTGGCGGTGTGTTCTTGCACAGGGGTACGCTGGAGAGAGAAACTGGTTTACTTTTTGCTCTTTTCCCAGTTGGGATGCTGAGTTCTCCATCAAGTAGGAGGCTCCTCTCTATCGCCACCTAGAAAGAGTTTTTCCGAGAACCTATCCTCCTTGTCCTGGCTGTGGTCGTAGTCCTGACTGAGCCTGTGCACCCAGGAGTCTTTGTAGGTGCAACAGAAGCTTTTTAATGTCCTGATCTGTGCTATTTTGTGCAGCTGTGATTTGCATTAGACATGTGCACTGCCGAAAATTTTTTAACATTTTTCGTTTAATTCGTTTTTTGTTTTTTTGGAAATTCGAAAATGAAAAAAAAATCGGAAATTCGGAAATCCGAAATTTTGAATTTTAGAATTTTTGAAATTTTCGAATTTTCAAAATTTAGAATTTTCGAATTTCTGAATTTTTGGGTTTTCTAAATTTCCGAATGTCCAAATCTTTTGAATTTCCGAAATTCCGAATTTTCAAATTTTCGAAAACTGAAAATTAGAAAGTCCTGAAATCTGAAAGTTCGGAAATTCAAAAATTAGAAAATCTGAAGATTAGAAAGAAAATCTGTAAAATCCAAAAAAATTGAAATCCGAAAAATTTTAAATAATAACTAACTATTAAATTATAGGCACTGGGATTTCCTTTCAAATTTGGCTGTTAGTGAACGCAATGAATACAAATTTATCTAAAATTACGAATTATGCGAAATAACGAATGCCGCATCTAAACAAATGGAATGGAACAAGCTAATAATAAATAATAATAATCAAAAGTTTTTATTATTATTATTATTGTTATTTAATATTATTTTTAATTTGTTACGTTCCATTCGTTTAGATACGGCATTCGTTATTTCGGATAATTCGTAACTTCGAATAAATTCGTATTTGTTAGGTTCACTAACAGCCAAATCTGAAAGGAAATTCCAATACCTATAATTTAATAGTTAGTAATAGTTAAGTTATTATTAGTTAGTTATTTCAGATTTTCAAATTTTTGTTCTTTTGAATATTCAGATTTTCATTCTTATTTTCGGATTTTCGAATTTCCGAAATTTAGAATTTTTGAATTTCCGAAATGTTAGAATTTCCGAATTTCGAATTTCCGAAATTTAGAATTTCTGAAATTCGAATTTTCGAAAATTCGTCATTTCGGAACTAATTTGTCGAAATTCATTAAAAAACAAATTCGGAACTAAACAAATTGCATGTCTAATTTGCATTCTGATACCACACACGCTAAAATTCAAAGGCCGAAGGACAATCATTCGTCAACGTTTATTTTTTTTTTTTTATTGCAAAATCAAACAAAATCATACGACAAAAAAAGTCAGTATAAATAACATGCAAATTATACAATCTCACTGGAATTAAAAATATGTTCCCTTAATACTAAGTATAATGAAGAGCGTGCGGCGAGTGTGATTTACCCTGCGACTAAAGATTGAACGGCACATCTGTGTTGAATGAGTTACGACTGACACATCGGAAGAGTTGTAACGCTGATGGTGATGATGTAACGCTGGCGGCCGATGAGCCTCACTGAATGGGCACCGGGCCGCGATCGACTAGTGAAAGATTTCGATGGAACACGTAGAGTATGTATTGCGTCTTTGTACTTCTAAATTCTCCGACGACTTTTTCTTACGTTGCACACAGTAAAACATTATGCGGTCATTGAGGTTAGTGTTCTACATCAAAACACCAGAAAAAGAAACTCAGAAAAAAAACAAAAAAAACTTGTTTCTATAAATCTTATAGTTGAATATTGCCTGTAGGATAAGTATAACTCCACACGGGAAACAGAATTTAGTTTGAAGTGAGTACAGGTATGGGGAAAGGGGGGTTCTTTCTTGTGTATACTAAATATCCCATCAGCCCCTATGTTCTGGAACCATTTATCCATTACTGTTGCATTGGATTTTCCTATGTATTAATGTCTTGATGCTGACATCTAGTGGAAATTAGCTGTAACTGCAACTTGTTATTTCTAGGTCTGTTAATGGTATAATCCAGCTTCCCTGTATGTTGGGGCTAGTATATAGACTCCTCCTTTCTTCATGGTTCCTCAGCGAAAGCTGAAAAGATTATTGTCTCTTTACACTTTAAAATCCCATGTAGTGCATTTTAGGAAGTAAAGATTCCTTGGATTTAACTGCCATGTCTTATTGGAAAGCTAAAGTGTTATTAAACCCATTAAACCCTGCATTCGCTATATCTGGTCTCCCCAGGACTCTGCATTCGCTATATCTGGTCTCCTCAGGAGCCTGCATTCACTATATCTGGTCTCCCCAGGAGCCTGCAGTCACTATATCTGGTCTCCCCAGGAGCCTGCATTCACTATATCTGGTCTCCCCAGGAGCCTGCATCCACTATATCTGGTCTCCCCAGGATCCTGCATTCACTATATCTGGTCTCCCCAGGAGCCTGCATTCACTATATCTGGTCTCCCCAGGAGCCTGCATTCACTATATCTGGTCTCCCCAGGAGCCTGCATTCACTATATCTGGTCTCCCCAGGACCCTGCAGTCACTATATCTGGTCTCCCCAGGACCCTGCATTCACTATATCTGGTCTCCCCAGGAGCCTGCATTCACTATATCTGGTCTCCCCAGGAGCCTGCATTCACTTTATCTTGTCTCCCCAGGAGCCTGCATTCACTATATCTGGTCTCCCCAGGAGCCTGCAGTCACTATATCTGGTCTGCCAAGGACCCTGCATTCGCTATATCTGGTCTCCCCAGGAGCCTGCATTCACTATATCTGGTCTCCCCAGGAGCCTGCAGTCACTATATCTGGTCTGCCAAGGAGCCTGCAGTCACTATATCTGGTCTGCCAAGGAGCCTGCAATCACTATATCTGGTCTCCCCAGGACCCTGCATTCACTATATCTGGTCTCCCCAGGAGCCTGCAGTCACTATATCTGGTCTCCCCAGGACCCTGCATTCACTATATCTGGTCTCCCCAGGACCCTGCATTCACTATATCTGGTCTCCCCAGGAGCCTGCATTCACTATATCTGGTCTCCCCAGGACCCTGCATTCACTATATCTGCTCTCCCCAGGACTCTGCATTCACTATATCTGGTCTCCCACAGAACATGGAAATGCAATTATTTTAGTAAATATAAACTGCTAAACACCTTTTCTCATCAGCAGTATATAGCAGTCTTGTGACTTCTATCAGTGTCTGGTTAAAGCTTGTAGAAGGAGTTTTCATTCTCCTCTGACTGTCCTATGAGGCTGCAGGACCCCTGACCCTCTGTCTTGGACAGTACTGATTGGCCCTGTGCCGATTACATGCACCTTCCCAAGAAAAAAAAAAACAACTCTCTAGCAATTCACATCAAACTGAGTATGTGCAGAGTGCCCCCACGGCTCTATACCATCAGCAGATGGATTGGGGACAGTAAAAGAAGGGGAGGATGAGAGAAGACAGGATCAAACGGCCTTTTTACACAATGCGGAGGATTAACCCCTTAGGTTCTACAGTGAATATAACAAGCACGCTTTACTGCATATAAAGACTGATTTTACTGTCGTGGGTTTAGTAACACTTTAACTGCCATGTCTTATTGGAGAGTGAACCTGTCTGTGGCGGGCGTCTATTCAGCGGGTGACCATACAGTCCGGATGGACCGAGGTCTAAAGGGGGTATGTCAATGCATAATGTGGTGCTTTGAAACTAATTACCCGATGTAGCAGAGGCAGGCATGTTTTGAAGGCAACTGTCTCCTTCCACTGATACAGTGCAGGAGTGAGTGTCGCCCCCCAGGGGTAGGAGGAGTGCAGGATTACCAGATTTAATTAAAAGGTAAAAAAAAAACACAAGGCCATACATCACCATGATTGTATTTCTCAGCCACAGTTATGATAAGACACATGAATGGGTGTCGCTGTTGGCCATGTATGGCTCTTATCAGTTCAAAGAAAATGAATGCAGCCACCTCCTGTACTACAGCGGATATAAAAAGTCTACACACCCCTGTTAAAATCTCAGGTTTCTGTGATGTAAAAAAAAAATGAGACAAAGATAAATCATTTCAGAACTTTTCCCACCTTTAATGTGACCTATAAACTCAATTGAACAAAAAAATTATTTTTTTTAGGTGGAGGGAAGTAAAAATAAAAAATAAAATAATATTGTAGCATAAGTTTGCACACCCTTACACTAAAACTTTGTTGAAGCACCTTTTGATTTTATTACAGTCTTTTTGGGTATGAGTCTATCAGCATGGCACATCTTGACTTGGCAACATTTCCCCGCTCTTCTTTGCAAAAACACTCCAAATCTGTCAGATTGCATCTCCTGTGCATGGCCCTCTTCAGATCACCCCCACAGATTTTCAATGGGATTCAGGTCTGGGCTCTGGCTGGGCCATTCCAAAACATGAATCTTCTTCTGGTGAAATCATTCCTTTGTTGATTTGGATGTATGCTTTGGGTCGTTGTCATGCTGAAAGACGAAGTTCCTCTTCATGTTCAGCTTTCTAGCAGAAGCCTGAAGGTTTTTGTGCCAATATTAACCGGTATTCGGAACTGTTCATAATTCGCTCTACCTTGGCTAAGGCCCCCTGTTCCAGCTGAAGAAAAACAGCCCCAAAGCAGGATGCTGCCACCACCATGCTTCACGGTGGGTACGGTGTTCTTTTGGTGATGTGCAGTGTTGTTTTTTGCGCCAAAACATATCTTTTGGAATTATGGCCAAAAAGTTCAACCTTGGTTTCATCAGACCATAAACACAATTTCCCCACATGCTTTTGGGAGACTTCAGATGTGTTCTTGCAAAATTTAGCCGAGCTTGGATGTTTTTCTTAAGGAAAGGCTTCCGTCTTCTCACTCTACCCCATAGCCCAGACATATGAAGAATACGGGAGATTGTTGTCACATGGACCACACAGCCAGAACATGCCAGATATTCCTGCAGCTCCTTTAATGTTGCTGTAGGCCTCTTGGCAGCCTCCCTGACCAGTTTTCTTCTCATCTTTTCATCAATTTTGGAGGGACGTACCGTTCTTGGCAATGTCACTGTTGTGCCATATTTTCTCCACTTGATGATGACTGTCTTCACTGTGTTCCATGGTATATCTAATGTCTTGGAAATTATTTTGTACCCTTCTCCTGACTGATACCTTTTAACAAGGAGATCCCTCTGATGCTTTGGAAGCTCTCTGCGGACCTTGGCTTTTGCTGTAGGATGCGACTAAGAAAATGTCAGGAAAGACCTACTAGAACAGCTGAACTTGATTTGGGGTTAATCAGAGGCACTTTAAATGGTGGCAGGTGTGTACTGACTCCTATTTAACATGAGTTTGAATGTGATTGCCTAATTCTGAACACAGCTAGTCAGTTTTAAGAGGGTGTGCACACTTATACAACCACATTATTTTACTTTTTTATAATTATTTTATTTTTTTTATTTTTACTCCCCCCTCCCTAAAAGATTTCAGTTTGTTTTTCAATTGGGTTGTACAGTTTATATTATTAAAAAGGTGGAAAAAGTTCTGAAATTATTTATCTTTGTCTCATTTTTTTTACATCACAGAAACCTGACATTTTAAAAAACGGGGTGTGTAGACTTTTTTATAGCCACTGTAAATGCTAAGCTGCCAGATATTATTTTTTTTAATCTTTGGATTTGGATTCACTTTAAAATCTTTATCTCTAAACAACACATGCCTTCAGAAAGTGTCTGGAAGCATTTCTACAAATGGAAGTGTATTGAGGGAGGGGGCTACAGTGTCATGACCACTGTCCCTTTAAATGTGTGTCAGCCCCCCACCCCCCCCTCCCCCTTACTTAGTTACCCTATAATGAGATCCAAAGAATCATTCCGAAGACGAAGAACCCTTAGTGGGAAGATGACTATTTTAGGGCACAGAAGAAAATCTGAACACATACAGTATCTGTATATAGCTCTCTGAGGACAGCAAGGCAAGGGGAAATTTGCTTTATGTTCCATGATATGTTAAGTCCCGGCCAAGACACTTTCTGCATTGAGTTTGCATGTTCTCCCTGTTCTTGTGTGGTTTCCTCCGGGTACTCTGGTTTCCTCCTGTACTCCTGTCTAACTTGGCCCTAGTATGTGAGATAGGGAATGTAGATTGTAGGCTCCTTGGGGGGGCGGGATGGGACTAATGTTTATTATACAATATACGTTTCTTGAGGGCCAAAAACTGATGTAGATTGTAATCTCCTTGGGGGCAGGCACTAAAGTAGAATGTAAGCTCCTTGGGGGCAGGGACTAATGTAGATAGTAAGCTCTTTGGGGGGCATGGACTAATGTAGATTGTGAGCTTCTTGGGGGCAAGGACTGACTTAGATTGTAAGTTCTTTGGGTCATGGACTAATTTAGATTGCAAGCTTCGTGGGGGCAGGGATTGATGTAGATTGTAAGTTCCTTGGGGGTAGGGACTGATGTTGATTGTATGCTTTTTGGGGGGCAGGGACTAATGTTTACTATACATTATGTGTTCCTTGGGGGGGCAGAGACTGATGTCGATTGTAAGCTCCTTGGGGGCAGGGACTGATGTAGATTGTAAGCTCCTTGGGTGAAGGAACTGATGTAGATTGCAAGCTCCTTGGGTGCAGGGACTGATGTAGATTGTAAGCTCCTTGGGGGGCAAAGATGGATGTAGAATGTAAGCTCATTAGAGGCAGGGACTGATGTAGATTGTGAGCTCCTTGGGGGTAGGGGCTGATGTAGATTGTAAGCTTTTTGTCGGGCAGGGACTGACTAATGTTTATTATATATTATGTGTTCCTTGGGGGGGGGGCAGGGACTGATGTTGGTTGTAAGCTCCTTGGGGGTCAGAGACAGATGTAGATTGCAAGCTCCTTGGGTGCAGGGACTGATGTAGATTGCAAGCTCCTTGTGTGCAGGGACTGATGTAGATTGCAAGCTCCTTGGGGGCAAAGATGGATGTAGAATGTAAGCTCATTAGAGGCAGGGACTGATGTAGATTGTAAGCACCCTTCAGGCATGGACTAATGTAGATTGTAAGCATCTTGGGGTAGCAACTCGTCTAGATTGTAAGCTCCTTGGGGCATGGACTAATTTAGATGGTAAGCTCCTTGTGGGCATAGACTAATTTAGATTGTAAGCTCCTTGGGGGTATGGACTAATTTAGATTGTAAGCTCCTTGGGGGCATGGACTAATTTACATTGTAAGCTCCTTTCGGGCATGGACTAATTTAGATTGTAAGCTCCTTGGGGGCATGGACTAATTTAGATTGTAAGCTCCTTGGGGGCAGGGACTGATGTAGATTGTAAGCTCCTTGGGGGCAGGAAATTATGTAGATTGTAAGCTCCTTGGGGGCATAGATTAATTTACATTGTAAGCTCCTTTGGGGCATGGACTAATTTAGATTGTAAGCTCCTTGGGGGCAGGGACTGATGTAGATTGTAAGCTCCTTGGGGGCAGGAAATTATGTAGATTGTAAGCTCCTTGAGGGCAGGAACTGAAGTAGAATGTAAGCTGCCTGGGGGAAGGGAATGATGTAGATTGTGAGCTCTTTGGGGGACAGGGACTAATGTAGATTGTAGGCTCCTTGGAGGCAGGAACTGATGTAGATTGTAAGTACCTCTGGGACATGGACTGATGTAGATTGTAAGCTTTGTGGGGACATGGACTAATGTAGACTGTAAGCTTCTTGGGGGCCAGGACTGATGTTGATGTAAAGTGTAAACTCCTCGGAGGGACAGAACTTATGTAAAATGTAAGCTCCTTGGGGGTGGGGACTGATGTAAATGAATAGTATGAAATGGATTAAATTGCTGCAATACAAATACCTGTATGCATAAAATATCACAGTCCCCAGTCCTGGCTATTCCAGAGAACAGCCCCCCATACCTGTATTCACTTCATTGCCCCGCTCCCCCTCCCCCAAAGCCCGTCTGTCTCTCATCCTATAAGCCTTTAGCAAAGCCTATTATTCATACTGCATCCTCTTCAAACGTTAAAAGCCACACGGCGCTTGCGTTAATGTTCTATAGATTAAAATCCTAACCAGAGATCCTAATGGAAAAAAATTCACGGACGCGGTTTTCTATAATGAGTCTGTCAGTTGGGGGGAATCTGATCTGCGTCTACAATAGCGGATGAAAATGCCTCACGACAAGACGACGCTGGACGTACACAAAAAACTGTACTAAAAATACCTGAGTGGCAAGCCTAGAACGCCCGGGGACAAGGGGAACGGCTGTTAAAGTGAACCAGTCACCTGCCTGAAGGAGACCATTGTGGGTACCGAAGTACCGGTATTCAGCCCATCGGCTGGGCCGGTAGGGAGCGATGGAGCGGAACATACATCACTGCCAGCTCCGGGTTAAAGAAGCTGGATAAAGCTTCATCTCATATATTGGCTTCCTTCATTGCCTAAAGCAGTGATGGTGAACCTTGGCACTCCTAGATGTTCTGGAACTACCTTTCCCATGATGCTCATGCACTCTTCAGTGTAGCTGAGCATCACGGGAAATGTAGTTCCAAAACATCTGGGGGGTGCCAAGGTTCGCCATCACTGTCCTGAAGTGACAGGTACACTTTATCGGGGGGGGGGCAAACAAGACAACCGGCGAGGAGGAAGAGGTGTGGTTCCTATGGCTGATCGCCTACACAGTGACCGTTGGGTGGTGTTGGTTTTGTCAGGACCGCGATGACCCCGCGCTCTGGACTTGCTGCTGTCTTGGCGGCTCTCCGGTGGAGGAAGCTCCTCAGTTTGGCGCTGGGGAAGTAGACCGGCGGCTGCTGCTGCAACGTGGCCAGTCCCGGCCTCCTGAAGCCACGGCATTTTCAGGCAGTCTGACGCAGAGGGACGCCCCCTGAGATTTAAAAAATAAATAAAAATAGTTCACAAATAAATTGATACATGAAATTCCAAGAAAGCGTAAAATGTATCTAAAATGTGAGAGTAGCGAAGAATTCTGCCCATTACAGGATCATTTCATTATGCTTAGTTTAGGCAGTGCTAAAGTCTGCTAAAACCTTGCTTAAAGGTACAGCCTTTAGAATGTGCGTACAGCACTTCTAGGCTGGTGCTGATACTTCCAAGCTGAAGGGTAGTGCCTACATATTATCCTTCCCTTGTTCTCCCATCTTCACCCGATCGACTCGCAATAAAATAGTTCAACCAAATTGTTTGTTTTCGAGTAATAGCACTTTTGAGACCCAGTGACATCATCACTGGGTCTGTCTGCTGTAAACATGTGCACTGTTTTTTTCACGCGTTTTTACGCGACTTGCACGTTTGTATGCAGCACTTTTGGGCTTTGCCGTTTTTTTTTTTTATTAGCAACAGAGAAAACTATTATCTATTGAATCATTTGTTGCTAGGTATTTCAGCTTTATTTTTAGCTTTTCCATTAGCTTTTATTTCTTCTTCTTCTTTTATTATTATTATTATTCATTTATTATAATGTTTTTTTTTCGTTAGGGTAAGGGGTTCGAGTTCAGTTTAGGTTATGGATTAGGAGTTGGGGGTTAGGGTTATTTATTATTATTTTAGTTATTATTATTTGAATAATAATAAATGAATAAATAAATGTAAAATAAATACACAAAAAATTAAAAATCATAAATAAAAAATAAATAAATTCAATAAACTAATACTAAGTAACAATAAATAAATAATTAACCCTCAACTTTAACCCTTACCCCTTAAAAAAAATAAAAATAACTAAACACCCTAACACAAAATAAATTATTATTATTATTCATTTATTATAATTTTTTTTCGTTAGGGTAAGGGGTTCAAGTTCATTTTAGGTTAGGGTTAGGATTAGGAGTTGGGGGTTGGGGTTATTTAATATTATTTTATTTATTATTATACGAATAACAATAAATGAATAAATAAATGTAAAATATACACAAATAAATAAAAATCATAAATAAAAATAAATTCAATAAATGAATACTAAGTAACAATAAATAAATAATTAACCCTTAACTTGAACCCTTACCCCTTAAAAAAATAAAATAATAATAAATAACTAAACACCCTAACCTTAACACAAAATAAATTATTATTATTATTATTATTATTATTAATGTATTTTTTGTTCGAGTTTGGGTGTTTATTGTTATTTTATTATTATTAATAATGTATTTTTTTGTTCGAGTTTGAGTGTTTATTGTTATTTTATGATTATTATTATTATTATTAATAATGTAATTTTTGTTAGAGTTTGACTGTTTATTGTTAATAATAATAATAATAATAATAATAATAATATAACAATAAACAGTCAAACTCTAACAAAAATTACATTATTAATAATAATAATAATAATCATAAAATAACAATAAACACTCAAACTCAAACAAAAAAATACATTAATAATAATAATAATAATAATAAATTTAATTTTTTTTAGGCTTAGAGGTTATTTATTAATGTTTTATTACATATTATTTTTTGTTATTTATTTATGATGATTTTTAGTTATTTGTGTATTTTTTTTACATTTATTTATTTATATATTATTACTATTTTATTTGTAAAATTTTTCATTTAAGCAGAAAGTAACGCAAAAACGTGCGACCCCCCCCCCCCCCCAAAAAAAAATCTCACGAATGACGCGTTTCCATTAATTTCTATGAGAATAGAAATGCACCAAAATCGCCCAAATCTGCCCGATTTGACCGACAAAAAAAGCTCCAGAACTTGTTTGAGCTTCAGGCGTTTGGTTTCATGGAGTGGAAATGTGAACCATCACCATAGAGAATCATTGATTTTTTCTCCTCAAATACTTAGTTTGCATTAAAAAAAAAAATTAAAGCAATTCACCCAGTGAAAGTGCGAGTGCAATCGTCCAGGCCCCCCCCCCCCCCCCCCAAAAAAAAACCAAACAAAACAAAAACAACAAAAATAAACAAATATTATTCAGCTATTTCATGTGCTGTTCAAATGTTTTTTTTGATGATTGATTTAAAATGGAAAATACCACCTATGGCTACTAGATGGCGCTAAGTATCAAAGGAATCATAATACTTAGCACCATCTAGTGTCCAAATGCATTATTTATCGAATCAATGAAAAACATTCAAACAGAACATGTAATAGCCTAATAACATTCTGCACATAAAGGATATAGATCTATCTATCTATCTATCTATCTATCTATCTATCTATCTATCTATCTATCTATCTATCTATCTATCTATCTATCTATCTATCTATCTATCTATCTATCTATTGTATCTATCTATCTATCTATCTATCTATCTATCTATCTATCTATCTATCTATCTATCTATCTATCTATCTATCTATCTATCTATCTATATAAATATATATATATATAATACATCCATTAGTGCCACTGACTGAACACAACTATGCAAATGATAAAAGTCAACATTACTGTCTGCATGCGTCTTCCACATCAGTGAGCCAAAGCACTGAAGCAGAGGATCAGTATGACAGTCAGGCAACCTTCCTTTTTTTGGGGGGGGGGGGGGGAGTAGTGGTAGTTTTCATGGTGCTGTACATGATGAGACAATGATGAGGGCTGTAGTCCCATACCAAGGATTAGACCACAACGTGCTCTGCAGGAAGCGGACGGCCCCTCCGGACAGACCAGCGTAGCAGTGGCCGAATTTGATCAATCCTTTCTTGACATCTTTCTCCAGCTCCGGCCCGCAGTCAGGACTGAAAGGATAGTCAGCGCTTAACCTGGAAGAGAGAGAGAGAGAGAGGCTGATAGAAGACCAAAGAGCTGACAATTCATAGGTTGCTAATGCTGAAACTATGTCTACGCAGCTCAGTATTGAGAACACTTCCAGAGATCTCCACCACAATGCCGTCATCTGCTTTTCCCTCCGAAAGAATGGCGCCATCATAGTTATATACAGTGCCTTGAAAAAGTATTCATACCCCTTGAAATTTTCCACACTTTGTCATGTTACAACCAAAAACGTAAATGTATTTTATTGGGATTTTATGTGATAGACCAACACAAAGTGACACATAATTGTGAAGTGGAAGGAAAATGATAAATGGTTTTCAACATTTTTTTACAAATAAATATGTGAAAAGTGTGGGGGGTACATTTGTATGGCGCCCCCCGGAGTCAATACTTTGTAGAACCTCCTTTCACTGCAATTACAGCTGCAAGTCTTTTTGGGGATGTCTCTACCAGCTTTGCACATCTAGAGAGGGACATTTTTGCCCATTCTTCTTTGCAGAATATCTCAAGCTCTGTCAGATTGGATGGAGAGCATCTGTGAACAGCAATTTTCAAGTCTTGCCACAGATTCTCAATGTGATTTAGGTCTGGACTGTGACTGGGCCATTCTAACACATGAATATGCTTTGATCTAAACCATTCCATTGTAGCTCTGGCTGGATGTTTCGGGTCGTTGTCCTGCTGGAAGGTGAACCTCCACCCCAGTCTCATGTCTTTTGCTCTTAACAGGTTGTCTTCTAAGATTGTCCTGTATTTGGCTCCATCCATCTTCCCATCAACTCTGACCAGCTTCCCTGTCCCTGCTGAAGAAAAACATCCCCACCACATGATGCTGCCACCACCATGTTTCACAGTGTTGGATGGTGTGTTCAGGGTGATGTGCAGTGTTAGTTTTCCACCACACATAGCGTTTTGCTTTTAGGCCAAAAAGTTCAATTTTGGTCTCATCTGACCAGAGCACCTTCTTCCACATGTTTGCTGTGTCCCCCACATGGCTTCTCACAAACTACAAACAGGACTTCTTATGATTTCTTTCACCAATGTCTTTCTTCTTGTCACTCTTCCATAAAGGTCAGATTTGTGGAGAACACGACTAATAGTTGTCCTGTGGACAGATTCTCCCACCTGAGCTGTGGATCTCTGCAGCTCCTCCAGAGTTACCATGGACCTCTTGGCTCTTCTCTGATGAATGCTCTCCTTGCCCGGCCTGTCAGTTTAGGTGGACGGCCATGTCTTGGTAGGTTTGCAGTTGTGCCATACTCTTTCCATTTTCCGATGATGGATTGAACAGAGCTCTGTGAGATGTTCAAAGCTTGGGAGATTTTTTTATAACCTAACCCTGCTTTATACTTCTCCACAACTTTATCCCTGACCTGTCTGGTGTGTTCCTTGGCCTTCATGATGCTGTTTGTTCACTAAGGTTCTCTAACAAACCTCTAAGGGCTTCACAGAACAGCCTTATTTATACTGAGATTAAATGACACACAGGTGGACTCTATTTACTAATTAGGTGACTTCTGAAGGCAATTGGTTCCACTAGATTTTAGTTAGGGGTATCAGAGTAAAGGGGGCTGAATACAAATGTACCCCCCACACTTTTCATATATTTATTTGTAAAAAAAAATGTTGAAAACCATTTATCATTTTCCTTCCACTTCACAATTATGTGCCACTTTGTGTTGGTCTATCACATAAAATCCCAATAAAATACATTTACGTTTTTGGTTGTAACATGACAAAATGTGGACAATTTCAAGGGGTATGAATACTTTTTCAAGGCAATGTACCATATTTATCGGCGTATAACACGCACTTTTTTCCCCTTAAAATCAGGGAAAAATCGCGGGTGCGTGTTATACGCTGATCCCTGCCGATCTCCGCTGATTGTTTGCGATCGCGCCGACATACACATCCAAGTGTACAGATTTAAATATGGCGCCGGCGGACTCAGCAGAGCAGAGCGAGCGCCGCCGAGATCGCAGGGACTGCCCAGTCCCCAGTCCCGCCATTGGACCTGTGTTATGTCCATCATAGGGCGGGACTGGGCGGGACTGTGAGCGGAGCCGAGAAGAGTCGAGTACACTCGGCTATGTGTATCTCGGCTCCGCCCAGTCCCTGCGATCTCGGCGGCGCTCGCTCTGCTCTGCCGAGTCCGCCGACGCCATATTTAAATCTGTACACTTGGATGTGTATGTCAGCGCGATCACAAACAATCAGCGGAGATCGCAGGGCTGCACTGGGGCAAGGCTGCAATGGACACTGGGGAAGGCTGCACTAACAAGGCTGCACTGACAAGGCTGCACTGAGAGGGCTTCAATGACACTGATGAGGCTGCATTGATGGGCATTTAAATGTAAGTTTTTTCCCTTAAACTTCGCTCCTAAAAGTTTTTTTCCTTAAAATTCCGTCCTAAACTTGGAGTGCGTGTTATACGCCGATAAATACGGGTAGTTAAGTTGAAAAAAAAAAAAGACACTAGTCAACCAATAAAAAAAATATTAAAATAAAATAAAAACACATCATTCCAGGGTCACCGGCTTAGAGATGACGTAATCATGTAAATCCTAGCCTGGAAATTCTTGGACTGACTGACACAGATCAGCCCCTGCTGCTCTCACACTGCGACTTGCTACAAAGTTACACTGTTGCAGTCTGATCATTGGATGGAGTGGAGACAACGGAAATACTTTCTTCTGCCTGCAGCAGACTGATGACATCATCTCAGCCTAGGCAAAGTCACCGGACTGGAGCTGAAGGACAGCTTATTCATGATAAAAGCTGGAGCCTTTCTGAAATGTTAAACTGGTGCAGACTTGGAAAGTTGCTGAAAGCTTGGCCTTAACGGAAACACATTTTCTCAAATATAATGGGATTGTAGGAACGGGTATTGTTTAGTGGAGAAGATTAGAATTCAATAGCTGTACAGCTTTAGTAATATTGGACTAAACCAAACATCTGGTCCGCTACAAGACTTTATCGGGGTCACAGCTGAGGTCAGTGGTGTACCCTCAGACTCCGGGTACAGACTGAGGAATTAAATAGGTTGTTCTGTGCTCCTGATAGGGACCCTGATGTGATTGGGAGGGGGGGGGGGGGTCCTCTGATATGTAAGGGGGACTCTGATATAATGAGGGGGCTTCTGATGTTAAAAGGGGGGACTCTGATATAATGAGGGGGCTTCTAATATTAAAGGGGTACTATGATATGATGAGGGGGCTTTTGATGTTGAAGGGGGACTCTGATATGATGTGGGGGCTTCTAATATCAAAGGGGGACTCTGATATGATGAGGGGGCTTCTAATATCAAAGGGGGACTTTGATATGATGAGGGGGCTTCTAATATCAAAGGGGGACTTTTATATGATGAGGGGGCTTCTAATGTTAAAGGGGGACTCTGGTAGGAACCTAATTCTTGGTGAGTGATTGTTCATTCATTCAAATTGTATTCATTGATTTATAAAACTGAGGTTTTTTTTTATTTGTAGAATAAATGATGTGGCCCTCGTACTGAAGACCCCTGGTCTAAATCAATGTTTCTCAACTCCAGTCCTCAAGTACCCCCAAACAGGTCATGTTTTCAGGCTTTCCATCATTTTGCACAGGTGATTTGATCAGTTTCACTGCCTTCGTAATTATCACAGCCGTTTCTTCTGAGGGAAATCCTGAAAACATGACCTGTTTGGGGGTACTTGAGGACTGGAGTTGAGAAACATTGGTCTAAATGACACCTGTACTACATATGTCCACTAGGTGGCAGTAAACCTTTAGAAACAAAATAAAAAAACAAAACAAACAAACCTTTAGAAACAAAAAAAAAGTCTAGGAAAATATACATAGTATGGTTGATGAAAAAAAAAATTATATATATATATACACACACACACACACGCACACGCACACATATATACACATCGCATCCTTCCATGTTCATGACCCTTTAACCATGTTGCATGTATGACTGTAGAAGAGAACGTCTGTAACATCATAGTGACAAGCCATGAAATTACATTTTTTTTATAAACTGCAACACAATACTCACATGATAAACGCTGTAATTCCAACGGCCCAGATATCGGTGGGGGGAATGGCTCCCTGCCCCTCCAGGACCTCCGGAGCTGGAAAAGTCAAATATATTGTAAGCAATCCGCAGCAATGCACACAGGATATACATTGTAACATTATACAGGATATACATTGTAACACTGTATGTGATATACATTATAAGACTCTACGGGATATACATTATAAGATTGTACAGGATATACATTGTACAGGATATACATTAAAAGATTGTACAGGATATACATTGTAACATTGTACAGGATATACATTGTACAGGATATACATTGTAACATTGTACAAAGGTCTCTGTACAACAGGTTTTTCTCCACCAGGGGTTGAAGGGGTTCCTTGAGCAGAGGCGTAGTCAGCTCAATGGTAAGCTCTTTCTTCCAGTACTTAGCAGAGCCGGTCACATATGAATAGTTTATTTTTATTACACACATATGCTTGAACTTCCAAAAAGCAAATACAAACATTAGCAGCGCTAATTGATCGACATTCAGATCAACATATAAAAAAAGTCCTTCTTTGACACTCCATAAGTATGAAAGCTGTGAGCCTGTTCACAATCTGGGTTGAATGGCAAGAGATTGTTATAATAATCCCAGTTCCCATCACCACACCTTGTGATAAAACCCCCAATGCTAATGACTCACCAGATCACTAGAAAAGCAAGGCCTTATACACCATCATATCTC
This sequence comes from Aquarana catesbeiana, assembly GCF_042186555.1. Lineage (NCBI taxonomy): Eukaryota > Metazoa > Chordata > Amphibia > Anura > Ranidae > Aquarana > Aquarana catesbeiana. The sequence continues at coordinate 15,124,630 of NC_133328.1, forward strand.
TTTATCTTGCATTCTGTTGAAGGTCAAATTCTTCATTTATATCAACTCGCCACCATGAAAGAGACACTCATGCCCCACACGATCAATCTGTACAGACGTGACTGTGCCCCTCAACCCGGGAACTGCTATGTTTCAATGGAAGGGTGGTGAGAGCTGCGCTCGCAATCTGATGTTATTAGAGGATTTTACACGCCTTTGAATGTTTTTATCCTTGTAAGTGCAATGGATAAACGGTGGTTGTATTGATTAAAATTATCATAACAGTATCACGCTATGTGAGTGTCTCTCACCACCCCTTCCATTGAAACATAGCAGTTCCCGGGTTGAGAGGCACAGTCACGTCTGTACAGATTGATCGTGTGGGGCATGAGTGTTTCTTTCATGGTGGCGAGTTGATATAGATGAAGAGTTTGACCTTCAACAGACCGTGAGATATGATGGTGTAAGGCTCAGCTTTTCTAGTGATCTGGTGAGTTGTTACCCATTGGGGGTTTTATCACAAGGTGTGGTGATGGGAACTGAGATTATTACAACAATCTCTTGCCATTCAACCCAGATTGTGAACAGGCTCACAGCTTTCATACTCATGGAGTATCAAAGAAGGACTTTTTTTTATATGTTGATCTGAATGTCGATCAATTAGCACTGCTAATGTTTGTATTTGCCTTTTGGAAATTCAAGCATATGTGTGTAATTATCTCATTTGTTATACGGTAGTAGCGGTTCTGGAGATATTGATACATGTGCGCTGGGAGGAATCGATTTAATTGATTCCAATTGTGCTTTAGTTTATTTTTATTATCTAAGAGGGGGATTCTTCCCACTGACCACCAAAATACTGTAAGGTGGCACCTCTCCCACTGACCACCAATGTAAGTAGGTTCTTATCCACTGGCCACTAATGTAGGGGGGCACTTCTTCAGTGTCCAGTGATCACTAATGTGGGGGGGCATTCTCCACTAAAAACGAATGTAATGAGGTCCTTCTCCACATGCCACTAATGTAAGGGGCTGTTCTTAACTTACCACCATTGCATGGAGTCTACTCTATGAGAGTACTTCACTGATCACAAATATAAGAAGGCACTTTTCCACAAACCACCAATGTAAGGGGTCCTTCTCCACTAACTACCAATATCAGGGGTATATCAGTAATGTAAGGGGGCAGTTCTCCACTGACCAAGATTGTATGGGGGCCCAACTCCACTGACTACCAATATATTGGTGCCCTTCTGCAACTACCTATGTAAGGGGGCCCTTCTCCACTGGCCACCAATGAAAGGGGGCCCCTCTTCACTGGCCACCAATGAAAGGGGGGCCCTTCTCCACTGGCCACCAATGAAAGGGGACCCTTCTCCACTGGCCACCAATAAAAGGGGGCCCTTCTCCACTGGCCACCAATGAAAGGGGGCCCTTCTCCACTGGCCACCAATGAAAGGGGGCCCTTCTGCACTGGCCACCAATTAAAGGGGGCCCTTCTCCACTTGCCACCAGTTAAAGGGGGCCCTTCTCCATTGGCCACCAATTAAAGGGGGCCCTTCTCCATTGGCCACTAATTGTAGGGGGCACTTCTCTACTGGCCACCAATGTAAGGGGACACTTCTCTACTGATCATCAATGTAAGGGGGCCCTACTGCACTGACTACCGATATAAAGGGGGGATCTTCTCCAATGACCACCAATATAAAGGGGGTCTTCCCTACTGAACATCAAGCTAAGGGGGCTCTTCTCCACTGGCCACAAATGTAAGGGGGCACTTATTTACCGGCAGTGATCACCATTGTAAGGGAGAACTTCTCAACTGATCACCAATGTAAAGCCCCATATACTACCAATATAATGGGGCTCTTTTCCACTGACTACCAATATAATGGGGCTCTTTTCCACTGACTACCAATATATTGGCACCCTTCTCCGCTGAACACACATATATATATATATATATATAAAGGGGGGGGGGGCTTTCTTCACTGATCACCAACATAATAGGGTCCTTCTCCACTGACTACCTATATATGGGGGCCCTTCTTCCCTGACCACCAATGCAACGGGGCACTTCTTCACTAATGAGTGTTACTTGCACTCATGCATTACATAATCACTACTACATGCTTTGATTGGGCAACTAAGAATCTCATAAGAATCTCATGTCTTATATCATTATGGAAGGTCAGAGGTTCTTGTGCTCTGCACCCCACTGTATGTAGTTTCACCTCTAGCTGGAAACTCGGCCAACCACTCACCCATGGTCTCCATATAATCTGTGTATCTCTGAGGGCTGATGACTTTATCCGGGGAATAGAACTGGGCATTGCCAAAGTCCAGGATCTTCAGCAGTTTGTGTTCAGTCACGATGGTGTTCTCTGACCTCAGATCCAGGTGTAGAATCTGTTTAGCATGGAGGAATTCCACCGCACTGAGGATCTGCCACAGGTAGTCCCTGACCTCCAGCTCCGAGTATGACTGCCTGTAGGATAGAACAGATCAATGGTTGTCAACTTACAAGGTAAAAGGGGGTCTTATGTGTGGCCCCTGATGTCTCCCAAGGGCCACATACAAGGTTTAGTGTATGTACTGCTGCAAACGACTGTCATTGACGAAGGATCTACTAGTGGAATGGGCAGAGACTCTTCTAATGGAGCGGTCAGAGATTGTTCTGTTTGAAGTGATTGGAGACTGGAGTCATGCCACAGGAAACAGTCCAGGACTAGAGACATGTCCCTGCCAATAAAGGTCCCTTCACAAATCAATGTATCCACTACTTAATGCTGGGACCTTTGGGCTGCCCTTCCAACATCCAGGGGTCACACATGGCTCTCCGGCAGCAGGTTGGGCACCGCACCAGAGATATAGATGGTCTCATCACGGTCAAATCCTATAATGTACCATCAGAATGGGATTCCGGACATCAAAATGGGCTGACCGTTCTTTGAAGATACGTAGGGTAGGGCCAGGACTAGGGGTGGGCAGAAGGGACAGGAGCCCTGAGTGCAGCAGTTGAATTGAGAAGGGGGGGGAGGTGCAATGTGACTGTCAGGGGTGATAATGCTCCTATTAACAAACTGCTGCTAAAGTCTGCCCCGATAATGCCCAATATGCCTTCAGAGCATGTGAAGAGAGACACAACGCCTGGACAGATTCCCTGAGGTGGTGGGTGGTCGGAGAACTGGCCTGTGGCATCCTCCTTAACCACATCAATACCGGACATTTTCACCCTCTTCCTGCCCAATTTTCAGCTTTCAGCGCTGTCACATTTTGCATGACAATTACTCAGTGATGTAACACTGTACCCATATGACATTTTTATAATTTTTTTTCAAACAAATAGAACTTTCTTTTGGTGCTATTTAATCACTGCAGTTTTTTTTTTTTTTTTTGCTAAATAAACAGAAATATACCAAAGATTTGGGGAAAAAAAACCTCCACATTTTTCTTTGTTTCTGTTATAAAATTTTGCAAATAAATAATCTTTCTTCATAAATTTAGGTCAAAATGTATTCTGCTACATTTCTTTAGTGACAATAACCCAAATCAGTGTATATTATTTAGTCTGTAGGAAAGTTATAGAGTCCACAAACTATGGGATATTTACTGTATCTGAGGCCTGAAAATGCCAGGACAGTACAACTATCCCCCAAATGACCCCTTTTTGGAAAGAAGCAAGTCCAAGGTATTTAGTAAGAGGCATGGCAGATTTTTTTGAAGTTGTAATTTTTTGTCGCAATTTTAAGGAAAATGGAGAAATAAAAAAAAAAAAAATAAGAAAACTTTTTTTTCACAATTACATTTTTTTTTTTTTTTTACATACTGTCAACAGTGCAGTACAGCATCATCATATAACTGGTGTGGCGGTGATCAGAGACACTGACTGGTGACAATATGTAAAAAATACATTTTTAAATTTTATTTATTACATATTTTTTCTTTGTTACAATTAGTTTTTTTTTTTCTTACATACAGTGACCAGAGCACACTGTGGTAGCACTGTGCTACTATGCGGAGGTAATCAGAATTTTTTTTTATACACACATTATGATTGCTTATAACTGTGCATTTCACAGTTATAAGCAACCATTTTTTTCTGAATAAAAACTACTCATGCAGGGTTTACTATTGTGATTAGCTGCGATTGGCCCTGTCTGTACCATGTGATGACTGACCAATCACAGAGCTCTTCACAATAGTACACAATGAAAGCCATGTAACAAAGCCTTTCATTGTGTGCAACCGTCATGTGATCTGCTGTGATTGGTCACAGCGATCACATGGTACCGGCAGCAGGCCTGTACAGTGATCTGTCATTGGCCTTGTCCGGTGAACACGGCGGGTGACAGAGGCGCGTCATATGGAGTCCTCCCAGAACAACAGTGCTCCCGCCCAGGCCGTCGTTTTACAACAGGCCGGGCGGGCAGAGGTTAAACCCAAACACAGCATGAAAAGAGAGATAGGAAGTCGGCAACCCGTTTATCCGAATATGATGATTTTATTGATGCAGGTGGAGTACAAAGAATACAAAGGTTTACTTGTTTTGGCCTGTAGCCTTAGTCAATAGCCGTGGCCGAAACACGTAAGACTTTGTATTCTTTGTACTCCACCTGCATCATTCCTAATTGCAAAAAATATAACTGGATACTAATATTTATAGGCAATAAGGCCAGGGGTAGTTGCCCCAGAGAATATCTGATTGCCTGAAGGAGCAAAGTGTCCGGGTTTGGCTTGAAGAAAAGGTGGCAACCCTAAGGTCAGTCCTGGCATGCTCCTTCAGGCAATCAGATATTCTCAGGGCCAACTACCCCTGGCACACAATGAAAGGCTTTGTTACATGCATCCAGGTTTTTATTAAAACAATCTACTTAGCTGGCCAGAACTAGCTCTTGAGGGAGTCTATTCCACATTTTCTGTGAAGAAGCCTTTCCGTATGTGAAGGTTAAATCTCTTTTTCTCCAGAGGTACAAAAGCAGATCCTAGGACCCCAACAAGAACTATGTCCCCTGCCCCCCCCCCCAGGTTACAGAAGATGATAAAAAAAATTCTCTACCCCACGGACAAACAGCGGAGCAGCTCGCGGCCCTCGCAGAGCTCCAGGATCAGCGCCAGGTCCTGTGGACTTAGGAATGCCCCATGCAGCTGCACCACATTGGTGTGATGGAGTTTCTTCAGGATGTGGTATTCCAGCAGTGTGGACTCCTTTGTCTCCTCGGTGTACGGGATGATCTTCGCGGCGAGGAGCCGTCCGGTTGACTTCTCTGTGCACAACCTCACCGTGCTGAACCGCCCCCTATGAGAGAGATTTGTCAGATTCAACGGAGATCCAGATTTATTTTTAAAGTGAACTCCAATCATAACAAAAAGCTGATAGATGTAAATATTGTACCCCATGTGTCTGAACTGGGTGACCACTCTCTTCTACTTGTCTCCATTGTGTCTCCCAGCTGGTCACCGACACGCCCCCTTGGCTCTTTGTACTACATTGCATACTGCATTGTGATGTTTGGTGCGCTGTTTAAAGGGACAGGCCAGAACTGAGTCTTGCTGCTGTGTGCCCACCTAGTCAGACCACCTGTGAGCAAGGGCACCTGTTTAGGCAATCAGGCACTTGTGGTTGTTATAGTGAGCACCAGCAATGCCCAACGTACTGGATACGCCAACATGGCATGAGCCTGCGCATGACATAGTCCACACTGCATGAGGTGAGTCTCTACCTAAACGTCCACCAAATGCCCAACCAATACTCCTCTACAAGATGACGCCAACACCATGCCTGCCAAGAACTGTCATTTAGAACCCCGTACTACAGGGCATCTCCATAGAGCCAGCCAAGGCTACCTCTCATTGGTTATAGATCTTAAGCAGGGTTGCCTGTTCTGCAAATGACTGCTACAGGGAATTTACATCATGAAAATGTGTGTAGGGATCCGCTGCCCCCTACTGTCAGCTGCTAGTATCACACTGTAATGTATAATTATGTATTTCACTTCTTGACTCTGGGAGGTTGTTGGCAAAAGATCCTGGGAAGAGGAAGTGGAGAGAGAGAAGGTCTCAGCCACATGTCCTGGCCTTGCTACTAATGCCAAATCAGAAGAGACAATTATGCAAGTATTTCTATGCTGTAATATCTTAACTGCAGCTGCCCATAGCTTCTTGAGTGCAATGCTGAATCCTCATGATGAACAGAGTATGTCTGTCCTATTACTATCACACATGAACAGTGCCAGATAACTAGAACTGTGTTCCAGGCTGGTTGGGTGAAAGCTGGGGGGGGGGGGGGGTTCCTCACCACTTCAGGTCTCTGACAAAAAGAAAGATGCTGCATCATCCTCTGGGGCTTATAATAATAAAAAATAAAAAAATTCCTAGATTGAGGTTTGACCTAGGTCAGTGCCAGGGTTAGTGTTTGGGTCAAGCTCAGGGTCAGTATTTTAATTTTTTTTTTTTAATAGTATCAGTGTCGGTGTGCTTTATGTAGGAAAAAAAAAGCAAAATGTGCACTATTGTAATAGGAGGGCACAATTATTTGGGCGCACCTGCATGGCGTTGCCTCTGTCTTCCCCCCCAGGTGTTAGCTGATTAGGGTGGTCAGATTATTCAGGTAATCGAGGGACATTTGGCCCTTTCTGCTCACCTGGGGCAGGTAGGAATGGGCCAATGAGAGTGGATGGAACTCTCTGGAAGCAGTGGGGTTCATTATATAAAGGGCCCACTGTCCCAGGAGTTTTGCTGAGAGGCTGAAGGTCTGGTAAAGAAGAGATTCCCACCCCCCCCCTCCCCCCCTCCCGTCGTGTGCACTTTACATATAAGGGGGACTGGTTATTATAAAATTGAGGAAATATAATTTGCTTGAGTCATCAAGGTTAAGCAATTTTGAGAATGATAATTTGATTAGGGTTAGAATTGTGATATGGTTATGAAAGGTGATGACTTTATTTGTAAACCAATAAAGGTGCCGCGGCCAATTTATGCCGATATTTGAGTGTTGTGTCCATTATTTGGTGAGTATGTTTGGAGATGGGGGAGAAAAGGGTGCAGAGTGCAATCCCATGTGTCTGGGCTGTACTACGGGTACAAACAACTAACACACACATATGTGGTATCGCTGCGACCGCCAGGAGCAGGAGAATTTAATTAGCGCTGTTCTTTGGTGGTAGGTTATGGTAGTAACAAGAAATATACAGCTAAATTAAAAACACTATTTTTTTAAACTATTTTGGGCCAGTTTTCCTTTGATAAAAAATCCAGGGAGATATCCAATTAACATTTACTAACAAAAAAAAAGCCCAATTTCTCCTGGAAAAAAAAACAAAAACAAAAAAAAACGTGAATAATTCACTTGGATGCACAAAGTAGATGTGGTGATATGTACGGTTTTAATGACACATTGTCAAAGTTGCAAAATTGCGCTTAGGCATTAAGGTTTGTTTTACAATAATGGCGCGTACACACGAGCGGACTTCTCGACCGGACTGGTCAGACAGACTAAGTGCGGCAGACAATTCGACCGTGTGTGGGCTTCATCGGACCCACAGCGGACTTTTTCGGTCGAAAATCTGACGGACTTTAGATTTGGAACATGTTTTCAAATCTTTACGTCGGAACTCCACCGGACCCGGTTCCTATCGAAAAGTCCGCTCGTCTGTATGCTAGTCCAGACGGACGAAAACCGACGCCAGGGCAGCTATTGGCTACTGGCTATCAACTTCCTTATTTTAGTCCGGCCGTACGTCATCACGTACAAAACCGTCGGACTTTGGTGTGATCGTGTGTAGGCAAGTCCGTTCGTTGGGAAGGTCCGTTGGAAGTCCGCCGAAAGTCTGTCGGATAATACGTCGGAACCAGTCCGGTCGAAAAGTCCGCTCGTGTGTACGCGGCATTAGGCGTGAAGGGGTTAATAAGCATATATATACCCGGGTATATGTGTGCAATTCCACCAGGACTGCATTAGGGCCCTTTGCTGATAATATCTGTCTGTACATTGACTGTATGTATTGTTAGTATTCTTTTCTTATATAAAGATTGTATTATTTTTATACTGGTATTGGAAAAAGTATATACTGGTAATGACCTCTATATACTTATGGTTAATTGTGATGGGAGTCACTTTGGGCGGGGGGCTTGTGGAACCCAGCTTACCTTGGAGAGCACTGGAAGCTCCTTGTCCAGCTCCCCTGGCCCCTCCTATGTGTAAGTAACCCTGTGTCTATTAGGGGCACAGGGTGACCAAGAACCCCAGTCTGATCTGTGCTAATCGGACTCGCTGTACAACCACACCGGAATGTTGTGTATATATATATATATATATATATATATATATATACACTGTATATATATATATATATATATATATATATATATATATATATATATATATATATATATATATACACATACATACTGTATATAGTCTCATACTGTTGGGGACTCTTTGCTGGGTCGTTTGAGGTGTGGCTGTATTCCATTGTTCTTTTGTTTCTGTCTGCCTTGGGTATTATGGGATGTGTATGTGTATTTGCTGCGAGGAGGGAGGGGGGGAATTCCTCCAGCAGCTCTCCCTGATGATTGGACAGTCTACCCCATCCTGAATTCAAAGGGGAGGGGGATTGTCCCGAGTGTTTTCTCTATGTACCTGTGTTTCAGTAAACAGATCATGTTGAGCAACCAAAACGAGTACTGCTTAGTTCTTGGTTGCAAGCGTTTGGAAGATCTGATATCTATAATTAGAATGGGGGAAGCTGTATATGGGACATTTCATTACATTAATGTTATATGCTGGTTACAGTAGTTTTTCTGCTCCCGATTACTTTGATTCGATTACGGATTTATTTCCCTGGAAGGGGATCCCCCTCTGTTCACAGAGGCTCTTTTCCACTTAGCGAAGATTCTGGTTCTCTTATTTTAGCGCAATATCCTGTTTGAGGAGCACCATTTCCCATACTCCCCTCCCCCAAAAGAGGGCTACATACGGAACAGCAATAAATGTAAAAGTGGCAGCAAAATGTACTTTTTGCTCTACTCTCAAAATTAGGACTGGCTCCCGATCATGTGACCACTGTGACAGCCAATCACAGTGGTCATGTGATTATCTGGTCCTTCCCGTCCCCCAGGTGCAAAGATACTTTAACCACTTCAGTCCTGGAAGGTTTTACCCCCCTTCATGACCAGGCCATTTTTTGCGCTATGGCACTGCATTACTTTAACTGACAATTGCGCGGTCGTGCGACGCTGTACCCAAATAAAATTGAGGTCCTTTTTATCCCACAAATAGAGCTTTCTTTTGGTGACATTTGATCACCTCTGCGGTTTTTACTTTTGCGCTATAAACAAAAAAAGAGCGACAATTTTGAAAAACAAAAAACGTCTTGAATTTTTACAGTCATTTTAGCAATAAAGTGAGTGTATATAAATAAATATAGTATATTCACATCTGTGATGTGGTTTTGAATGTTACATTTTGAAAGAAGCTGGACGCCAGCAGCAGGCGAATTCGATTCTGCGACACTCACCTCTTCACCCCCTTCTGTAAATCGCTGCTCTGGTCCCCGTCTGGGATCCCTTGTGGTCCTCCTGCCTCCCTCAGTCCTGACAAATTTGCTGAAAGACAAATGGAATGAATGCAGAGTGAAAAACATGATCGTTATTATTTCCCAAATCTGACCTCCGGCCTTCCCTTCAGTCTTGCACAGTTGCACCGGCTCCCCTCCTAGGCTGAAATGGCTTCCTCTGATTTCTCTGCACACTGTGAGCTTCTCACAATGTGCATTAGAAGCTGTAGAAAGTCAGATAGAGTCTGCTTCATTTCCTGGCTGAAGGACGTCCAGCATCATCTAGCCCTTTCATCCCCAAGCCTGACAGACCCTGGTTTGCCCCTTACATTAATTGGATTTCAGTTTTTTTTTTCATAGAGGCTAAGCATCATAGGCATGCACAGGGGGTGTGCGAAGTGTGCCTGGGCACACACTAATCACCCCTCTGCACCAGGACCACTGATAAGGCAGTGCAGCTCTCCCTTCTGTACTGGGCCCGGGGTCCTATCAGTTCCAAAGGGGGGCCCCGGGCACTTGCTGAGCAGGAGGGCCGGCTGTACTGCCTTATTGCAGACACCGATCCTCTTGTTCCTCTTCCTGCAGCACTGTCAATTTTTATTCTCCTCATCTTCCTCCCTCCTCCAGCTGTACTGCAGGGGGGATCGGAGGGAAGGGACCGGTAAATGTCATTTACCGGTCCCTTCCGTTTCTGAATGAACACAGCGATCAGTACCAATCGCTCCTGTGTCCATTCATCATTGAAGTATAGTAAACTGCGTTTACTATGCTTCAGTATGTGAATAAATTGGAAGCCCGTAAGTGCTTCCTATTCATTCATCTGTGCAGCTGAGGCTCAATCTTAAAATGTGAGACATTAGGGGTCTGTTTAGGCCCCTGATATTTCACCAAAGCCCCCCACCTCCCAACAGGGCACTTAAAAATGTACAAATAAATAAATAAAAATTAAAAGAATAATAATATAAAAAAAAATAAAAACCTATGCTCATCATCACGTGTGCGTTACCTAGGGTGGTCTACAGGGAGTCTACTTAGGAACATCCGTTCCTCCCGTTATTATCCACCGACATGCACAGACTTTGACATTCATCTCATGAAGGGGAAAAGGAACATGTGAAGGAAGGAGAAATACGGCTAAAAAAATTTGAACTGACCCGGAGAGGGAAGAAGAAACATTGACAAATGATGTTTAGAGAGGAGCTCGGTACCCATAAAACTCACCAGGACTTGGGCGCCCGATCCTCACACTGGGGGAGGGGTCACTGTACGGACCCATCCCGGCCTTACTGATGCACGCGATGCGGAAGGAGTACAGGTGACCCTCGGACAGGTTATGTGTGGAGTAACAGCAGTCAGAAATGTCCAGCGTCAGGGCTCGCCATTCCTCACCTGTGAAAGGGACAAGGAAATCAGGAAACAAAAATGGAAAGAAGAAGCGAAGGTGGGGGATAGGAGGAAAGGAGGCGAGAGAAGAGGAGAGAAGGAGAGAAAAGGTAGACAAGAGTAAAAGAAGTTGGGCAAGAGAGTGAGAGGAAAGAATAGGAGAGGGAGAGGAGGAGAAAGGAGTGTAGAAGAGAGGGAAAGGAGAAGAGATAGACAGAGGAGGAGATGGAGGGGTGAGGAGAGGGAGCGGAGGGATGAGGAGAAGGAGCGGAGGGGTGAGGAGAGGGAGCAGAGGAGATGAGGAGAGGGAGAGGAGGAGAAAGGAGTGTAGAAGAGAGAGAAAGGAGAAGAGATAGACAGAGGAGGAGATGGAGGGGTGAGGAGAGGGAGTGGAGGGATGAAGAGAGGGAGCAGAGGGATGAGGAGAGGGAGTGGAGGGATGAAGAGAGGGAGAAGAGGGATGAGGAGAGGGAGCAGAGGGATGAGGAGAGGGAGCGGAGGGGCAAGGAGAGGGAGTGGAGGAGAGCTAGCGAAGGGGTGAGGAGAGGGAGCGGAGGAGAAGGAGCGGAGGAGAGGGAGCGGAGAGATGAGGAGAGGGAGAGGAAAAGGAAGGGTGAGGAGAGGGAGAGGAGGGATGAGGAGAGGGAGCAGAGGAGATGGAGCGGAGGGGCGAGGAGAGGGAGCGGAGGAGAGCTAGCGGAGGGGTGAGGAGAGGGAGCGGAGGAGAAGGAGCGGAGGAGAGGGAGTGGAGAAGTGAGGAGAGGGAGAGGAAAAGGAAGGGTGAGGAGAGGGAGAGGAGGAGAGGGAGCAGAGGAGAGGGAGCAGAGGAGAGGGAGCAGAGAGGGAGCGGAGAAGAGGGAGCGGAGGAGAGAGGTGAGGAGAGGGTGCGGAGGAGAGGGAGTGGAGGAGAGGGTGCAGAGGAGAGGGAGCGGAGGAGAGGGAGCGGAGGAGAGGGAGCGGAGGTGAGTGAGCGGAGGGATAAGGAGAGGGAGCTGAGGAGAGTGAGCGGAGGGGTGAGGAGAGGGTGCGGAGGAGAGGGAGTGGAGAGGGAGCTGAGGAGAGGGAGAGGAAGGGTGAGGAGAGGAGGTGTGAGAAGGAGAAGGGGTGGGGAGAGGAAGGGGAGGGGACAGGTGAGAAAAATAGGGGAGGGGTGAAGGGAAGGAGAGAGGGTGTGAGGGGAGGGAGAGGAGTAGTGAGGGGAGGGATGAGAAGGAGAAGAAGGGTGGGGAAAGGAAGGGGAGGGGTGAGGAGAGGGAGAGAAGGGTCAAGAAGAAGGAGAGGTGGGGTGAGGAGAGGGAGAGGGAGAGGAGGGGTGAGGAGGGGCAAGAAGGGGAGTGAGGGTGAGGAGACGTTAGTGAAGAAGAGAAAGCAGATAAGAGTAAAAGAAGAATGAGCAGAAAGAAGAGGAGATGGAAAGGAGGAGAAAGATAGGGAAAGGAGAGGGCGATGAGGGGGGAGATGAAGAGGAGAGGTAGAAGCGAGGGGAGGAAAAGAGAGAGACAGGTTATGGTGAGAAGAAGAGGGTTAGGAAAGGGAGCGGAGGGGCGAGGAAAGGGAGGAAAGGGAGGAGAGGGAGAGTAGAGGGAGAGGAAGGGGAGAGGGAGAGGAGAGGGAGGGTGAGTTGAGGAGGAGGAGAGGGAGAGTAGAGGGAGAGGAGAAGGAGGGTGAGTTGAGGGAGAGGAGAGGGAGGGTAAGTTGAGTGGGAGAGGAGCAGAGAAAGAAACAGAGAAAGAGAGGAAATGTGTCGTTAAAGATGGGGAGGAGACAGAAGAAAAAACTACAGAGGAGGGAGAGGAGAACAAAAGAGAGAAATGAGAAAATTGGAGAGGAAAGGAGAGATGGAAATAAAAAGGAGAGGTAGAGGAAGGGAGGGAGGGCACAGGTGACAGTTCTGTTGGAAAGTAAGGATGAGCTCGGAAAGGAAGGAAGTCGGCACTGCGGAGCGCTAATCACAGGCAGTCAGACATTTCCCGATCTCTGCAGCCGCGCATCGGGACAATGGGGGAGATTTACTAAAACTGGAGAGTGCAAAATCTGATGCAGATCTGCATAGAAACCAATCAGCTTCCAGCTTTTATTGTCAAAGCTTAATTGAACTAACTGAAGTTAGAAGCTGATTGGCTACAATGCACAGCTGCACCAGATTCTGAGTGCTCCAGTTTTAGCAAAATCTCTCCCAATGTCTCACTGCCTGTGATTAGCGCTCCGCAGTGCCGACTTCCTAGCGGGCTCTGCACGTGCGGTTTGCGAAACACGCCTGAGCTCATCCTTATTGGAAAGTGAAGGAACAGAAAAGAAAATGGAGAGGGAAAGGAAGGAAAAACTCACCCTCTTTTCTGTACTGGAGGAAGTAGGTGACTGGTGTGTTGGACTCCACAGGTTTCCATACGAGGAGCGCTCCATCCCTGTACACCTGGGCAACATCAGGGCTGGTGGGACAGCATGGGATTTCTGAAAGCAGAGGAGTTTTTAATTAATGAATACATTGAGTTCCTTACCCCGTCTATATATGTTATACTCATCATTTTTTCAACTGCCTGAGCGCCATTATAACGATCACTTACCGGCTTTTTTTAAAATGCAGCAGGTGGAGGCACTGCCGAGAAGGTTGGTGGCCACACAAGCGTAGATACCAAAATCTTGGGAGTTGACCACCAGGATGGTGAGAAGATGATAGTTCTTCAGGGTGGAGGAGATGAGGACTCGCTCGTTACCCTGAATGGTGACCCCATCTGGAACGAGAGGGAACAGTCACTGGTGAAGATCAGAGCTGTAGTTCCACAGCAGTAAAACTGGGCTCTGGGCAAATATTTTTAAAAAGGCCTTCACAATTGGTTTTGTAGATAAACATTGACCGTTATAAACATTATGCCTTTTTTTTTTTTCTTTTGCTAAAATGTTTACCAATAAAACTAGAAACGTAAAAAGTACAATTCCAATTCAATTAAAAAATACATTGCCCAGTATAATTGAAAATAAAAAAAATGTCTTCATCCCATCCAGGAGGCAACGTGTTTCGAGGTGTAAGGTCTCTTTCTCAAGCCTTGAGAACTTCTACACATTGAAACGTGTCACCTGCTTCCCTGGACTCCCAATAGATAAAGCCTCCCCCCCCACCCCCATACCCATAAAGGAGCAAAAATGCAATAGTTGCAGGAACATCTCCTTAGTCCCTCCAGTAGCCATGACATGTGGGATAAAGCTGGACTGTCTCCGTCTGGCCTAATGTCTACAGTGCAAGCTGTGAAAATGTGAGTTGACAAATTGTTATTTCATCTAATAAGTATTAACCATTTAATTAATGCATATTATACCATAGACACACTGAAGAGCTGCTATCCAGTTTGGTGGAAACTGGTGTAAGGGCGCTTCCACCTTCATGTATAACAGCTCCGCCCAGTGCTCAGACTCCGAGGCTGCTGACACCCCTATAACACATGGACCACAGGAAGGATGGTCGGGACTCGGGATAGCATTCAAGAATAATCTCCTTTTATTGAAAACACATGTACAATTGCTGTAAAACATCCAACGCATTTCGGAGCCATGATTAACCCCATGACCTCTGGAAGATTTTCCCCCCTTCCCGAGCAGGTCGTTTTTTGCGATACAGCACTGTGCTACTTTAACTGACAATTGCACGATTGAGTGACGCTGTACCCAAATAAAATGTATGTCCTTTTTTCCCCACGAATAGAGCTTTCTTTTGGTAGTATTTACGTTTTTTATTTTTTGCAGTATAAAATAAAAAAAAGACTAAAAAAAAAAACTAATATTTTTTACTTTCTGCTATAAAACATATCCAATAAAAAAAAATGTAAAATCGAATTTCTTCATCGATTTATGTCAATATGTATTCTACATAATTTTGGTAAAAAAAAAAAATCCCAAAAAAATGTAAAATAATTGGTTTGCGCAAAAGTTATATCGCCTACAAAGTAGAGCTGCACAATTAATCGTCAAGAATCATTGTCGCGATCTTGACTAAAGTGTTTCACAATTCTTTCTATGCAAAGCTGTCGGCTAATTGCCAGCTCTTAGCTCTCCACAGTTACTCAGCTGTTGATGATATCCTGCTCGTCAGTCCTGCCTACTTAAGCCATTCAGCCCAGTGGATCTCTGCCTTCGCCTTGGTCACATCACAGAAACTATCTCCTGCGATCCTGTTCAAGAATTGCTTTGCTGACATCCCTTCTGGCTCCAGATCCTGCTTGCTGTTCCTCTACATTGATCCCTGACTTCTGGCTTGGCTGACTATCCGTTTCGGTTACTGAACTTTGCCTATGTTTTGACTACGTTTGTTCTTTATACTTTTATTATTAAACAAGTGTGATTTAACTGTACTTCTGTCCCGGCCTGATTTCATGGTTTCTGACATCTACATAGGCAGATCGCTGTTTTGGCTCTCTGCCTAATGATCAGGCGGGTGCCGGCGGATATTGAGTCCATAGTACCCGCGTGTATCATCACAGTGCAAGCGGGTCACCAACGTCGAGAATGAACGCCCCAGACCCGGAAGTGCAGGATCATGTACTAGATACACGATCCTGTGCAAAAGAGCCACCTCGCCACCATATAAGTAAGTTATACGGTGCACAGTCGGTTAAGGCCTGATGGGCGAAACGCGTTAGAAGGTTGTACATGTGTTTTCAATCAAGGTTTAGATTATTTTTGGATGCTATTTCAAGTGCCGACCATCCTTCCTGCTATCCAGTTTGTAGCAATATGGGACCTTAAACTTAAAGGGTATGTATACCCAAAACTTATTTTTTTAGTAAGTTTGGCATCCTCACTGTATATAGTTTTCCTAAGCAAATATTTTTTTTATGTGTTGCAAAGTATCTTACCTGGAGATCCTGCCAGTAACAGCACTGAGCAGCTGCCTCGAAATCAGTAGCCTGCCATGTACATTCCAAGTGGCCGATGGCCTGCCTATCAGTCAGTCAGGTCAACAGACAACTGAAGGAGCACATTAGACATGTGTACTGCCAAAAAATGTGTTCGTTTTTGTTTCATTTGTTTTTTTTCTTTTGTTTGTTTTCTGTTTTTCGGGTCATTCGTTATGATCAAAATTTGTAAATTTGAAAATTCGAAGATTCGCTAATTCAAAAAAATCGTAAATTCGAAAAATCATAAATTCGAAAGTTCGAAGATCCGAAAATTCAGCAAAATTTGAAATAATAACTAAATAACTAACTAATAATAACTAACTATGAAATGATAGGTATTGGAATTTCCTTTCAAATTTGGCTGTTAGTCAACTTAACGAATACGAATTTATCTGAAGTTACGAATCATCTGAAAAAATGAATGCCGCATCTAAACAAATGGAACGGAACAAATTAACAATAATAAATAATAATAATAATAATTAAAAAAAATGTTTATTATTATTATCATTGTTATTTATTATTAATAAGTTACATTCCATTCGTTTGGATACGGCATTTGTTATTTCTGATATATCGTAACTTTGGATAAATTCGTATTCATTTCATTCACTAACAGCCAAATTTAAAAGGAAATTCCAATACCTATAATTGATTAGTAATAGTCAAGTTATTATTAGTTAGTTATCATTTCGAATTTTCTGGCTTTTCGAATTTTCGTTCTTTTGAATTTTTGTACTTATTTTCCGATTTTTTTAATTTTCAAATTTTTGAATTTACGAATTTTCAAAATTTATGAATATTCAAAAAAAATCATCAAACGGGTTTTTGTTAATTCGGATATTTCCGAATTAACAAATTTGTCTAAATTCCTTAAAAAATGAATTCGGAACGACGTAAATTGCACACGTCTAGAGCACATGTGGCAGGCTGCTGGGGGTTTAGCAAACAGGAAGATCTGTTACTGGCGGGATCTCCAGGGGGAGGGAGGAACCACGGAAGGCCAAAATATAAGCAGACTAAACCTCAGCTTTAAGTATTAATAAAAGGTGATTTTTTTTTTAGCTGTTGTTTTATACAGACAGAATGCGAAGCCTTCCAAACCAGAAATTAAGTTCACCTTTAAACCATTCTACGTTTGTCACCGGCTGCGCCGTTCTGCAGGATAATGTCACCAAGTGACCCACCACCACCGTCTGGTCTGTCAGTTCCTCCACAAAAGCCGGTGCTGCAAAGACAGACAAATGATGATAAACAGTAAAATTATCTGTACATGGCTTCATCAGTCTAACAATCTGTATTTCAGGTCTGTATGGTCTGTAGCCAATCAGATCCAAACTCTGCACTGGAAAAAAGTCAAGAGAACGCAACGCTGAATTTGATTGGTTGGGAAAGGGCAGTGCTACTCAACCCCTATGTGACTAATGGAAGGACGGGTCTTCCAGACTTCCATGTAGGATGCAAAAAAATAAATAAAAATAAGGCCACACGGGGGTCTTCTGCATGTACTAGCAAGTCATATTTTCCTGTCTGCACGGAGTTTCCTTTTTGAACCTGTCCTCAGCGGGGTGCCAATGTTGGCCTTCCCTTTAAAATGATAGATGACTTCCTGTGTTTAATGTCAATGCTTGGGAGCCACAGACCCAGAATAAGCATGCGGTATGACAGCCAGGGAAGGAAATAGCTTTCTCAATAAGAGAGTTATTTTGAGGGGACAGCAAATTTACACTGTTATACAAGCTGTACACTCACTACTTTACATTGTAGCAAAGTGTCATTTCTTCAGTGTTGTCACATGAAAAGATAGAATAAAATATTTCCAGAAATCTGAGGGGTGTACTAACTTTTGTGAGATACTGTATGCGAGATTCTAGTCACTGGGTTTAGATCTACTTTAATTGTAAGTTTAGCATTGTTATACACCATAGTAACCCTATACAGACCATTTGGAGTACCACCACTACTATTACCTTTATCCTTTACTGAAAGGGAGGGTAGTCTGAAGGAGGACAGTCCTTTCTTCTTGGGTGGCACAGATACTCCGATGGTAGCGGCTTGTTCAGGTACAGGGACTTTATGGACTTCAGAGGTGCCTGTGGCTAAAAGCAGTTATTTGTCAATCAGGATTCACATTCAATTGATAATACAATGCTGTGCTATCCTATATCTGATGGACAGCTAATACAGCAGATCAGTGCTCTGAACATGACGGTTAT
Source organism: Aquarana catesbeiana (assembly GCF_042186555.1). Taxonomy (NCBI): domain Eukaryota; kingdom Metazoa; phylum Chordata; class Amphibia; order Anura; family Ranidae; genus Aquarana; species Aquarana catesbeiana. The sequence goes on from NC_133328.1 coordinate 15,142,653, forward strand.
GAACTATGCCTGATGATTTTGCACCTTTAGGGAAGTACAGTTTTATTTTCTAGGATGAGATCCTCACAAGGTTTGAGAAATAAATTGTATATACAAAAAAGGACCGTGCAAGAGAGTTCATTCCTCCTCTTTGGTGGGGTTTCTCTGGAGTGCCTGGCTAATCTTTGGAATTGCTTCCTATGTGTCCACCATTACTGAGATTTGGCTGATCTGAATGATCAGTGTTTACTTCTATATATCATCATCTGATCAGTGACTGTTATATAAATCTCACAGACTGATTGGAGTCGTATGTAAGCCTTGGTGGCCCAGGGTTTTGGGTTTTGGGTTCATCACATGGCTGCTTGGTTGCCACGTGCATATTTGCCTCCTATGTCTCCTGAAGAAATAGATTTATGATCCCAGGAAACACATTTCAGATTTTTCCCACCCCACAGCAGGATTCAGCTTCAAATGAAATCGAAATAATCTTTAGGTTCAGGACTGCTAAGACATCTACGCTTACTGATCAATGGGTGGTTGAGGTTATCCATATAGGGGCACTAATGTAATATATGTGGAATATATGTGGTCTGCTAATATGTGTGTTTGTATGAACTTAAAGAGGAAGTTCACTGCTGAGGGGGGGCAGTTTGGCATCTTTGCCCTGGGTGCTGGATGGCGTTGTCCAGGCACTGCCCACTCTACCCTCCAAAATAATACCATGCCAAATGTAGAAGTGGTGGGGAGAATGGGAAGTCTTAAAGAGGAACTTCCCCTTTTTGGTTGACCTTCCGCTTTAAGGTATAACTAAAGGCACATCTTTTTTTTTTTTTGTTTTGGATAGAGTGGAGAGCGATTAGAACCCCTTTCAGGCTTTTTTTTTGCTGTCTGTGCCCCTTGGGAATCTCCCCTGGGACATTCACCATCTTTTGTTCTTTTTACTGTTGTGACCAAAAGTGAAAGCAAATCCTAAATTTTGGATTGTCTCTCAAAGTCAGTATGAAAGGGAAAAAAAACCTTCCAATAGAGAATCTTGAGAAAACCTCAAGTGAAGGGGATCCTCTCTCAGACAGCTGTCAATGGAACAGGTGTCTCCACTGGAAGGTTTCACTTCATATCCTGACAACTGAAGGATTTTGTTTCACTTTCAGTCTTAAGCCCCATACACACTATCAGATTTTCTGCTGGTTTTTTCCTTCAGATTTACCAAAACCATATAATATGAGATCAAACCTTAGGAGTTTCAATTTGTATGCAATCAGGCAGGCCCTTGCACCTTTTGGTAAATCTGAAGACAAAAATCAGCAGAAAATCTGATATTGTGTATGGGGCTTTAGTGACAATTGTTACCCCATGCAAATAGAGTGAACCTGAAAGAGGATCTAATCCTTACACACTCCATTCAAAAAAACAAAAACAACTTTGGATTAAGATGGAGTTTAACAAATGTTTCTCTTTAATTCCTTTCTTTTGTTATCCAGATGCAACCTCCATAGTATGAAGCATGTTTAGTGGAAACTTGGGCATCTTTTTTCTAACTTCAAATGTGATAGGACAACACGGTGCCTCTGCTGCTCTAAAATTTCAACAAGTGCTGTCAACCCTGACAGTTGGACTACAGAACTACAACTATCTCCCGATGCTCTCTGTCCCACTCCACATACACTATATTACCAAAAGTATTGGAACTACTTCTCCCAAGAGCCTATTCTGTATGCAGTGTGCAAACTCATTGAAGTCAAGGCAGCAACACTGTTTGGTTGAGAAAGAAATCAATGTATATAAACTATATTGCCAAAAGTATTGGGACACATACCTTTACACGCATATGAACTTTAATGACATCCCAGTCTTAGTCCGGAGGGTTCAATATTGAGTTGGCCCACGCTTTGCAGCTATAACAGCTTCAACTCTTCTGGGAAGGCCGTCCACAAGGTTTAGGAGGGTGTCTATGGGAATGTTTGACCATTCTTCCAGAAGAGCATTTGTGAGGTCAGGCACTGATGTTGGACAAGAAAGCCTGGGTCACAGTCTGAGCTCTAATTCATCCCAAAAGTATTCTATCGGGTTGAGGTTAGGATGTGCAAGACCATCAAGTTCCTCCCCCCCAAACTCGCTCATTCATGTCTTTATGGACCTTGCTTTGTGCACTGGTCCTAATCATTTGGTGGAGGTGGAATGATGGTTTTGGGGTTGTTTTTCAGAGGTTGGGCTTGGGCCCTTAGTTCCAGTGAAGGGAACTCTTAAGACGTCAGCATACCAAGACATTTTGGAAAATGTCATGTTCCCAACTTTGTGGGAACAGTTTGGGGATGGCCCCTTCCTGTTCCAACATGACTGAGCACCAGTGCACAAAGCAAGGTCCATGACATGAATGAGCGAGTTTGGGGTGGAGGAACTTGACTGGCCTGCACAGAGTCCTGACCTTAACCCGATAGAACATCTTTGGGATGACTTAGAGCGCAGACTGCGAGCCAGGCCTTCTCGTCCAACGTCAGTGCCTGACCTCACGATGCGCTTCTGGAAGAATGATCAAACATTCCCATAGACACACTCCGAAACCTTGTGGACACCCTTCCCAGAAGAGTTGAAGCTTTTATAGCTGCAAAGGGTGGGCCAACTCAATATTAAAGACTGAGATGCCATTAAAGTTCATGTGCGTGTAAAGGCAGGCGTCCCAATACTTTTGGCAATATAGTGTATATACATTGATTTAGTTCCCAACAAAACAATGTTGCTGCCTTGACTCCAATGAGTATGCACACTGCATACAGAATAGGCTCTTGGGAGAAGTAGTTCTGGGGGTGTTAATAGGAACTGACCTCCCTGCAGAAAACCTGGTGATGATGTCACGGAGAGTTATAAAAGCTGTTTCCATTTACTGGAAAAAGGTAAATGAAAAAAAAAAAAGGGCGAAAAATACCTATTGATCCTGCCAGAAATCCAGTGCTGTCCTGTTCGCACTGCAATCTTAACAATTTATAAGGAAGCACGTTGGGGCTGTGTGTTGGGAGTGTTATGAAGATGAGGAGGGGGGGGTGTTCTGTAGTTCTAACACACTTCATGTCCTAGGGTGATAATGCTGCTCCTTCATAGATTCAGTACAGTGAGTTAGCGTCGTTACCCTACGACATGAAGTGTGCTGCTGGCAGGATCAACCAGTGAAAATAGAGGGGAAATAAACCTGAAAAAATAAAACAAATGCAGCCACCACATCTGAAGACTGGTAAACTGCAATATCTTACATTTTTGTTCATAGGTTTGGATACACTTAAGTTTTGAAAATTAACTCAATTTTTATTTTTGTTTTGGATAGGATGAGAAATAATTACAGTTTCTGTTATTTTTTTTTTTTCTATCCATGACCCCACTAGGGAGATTTACCCCTTTCACCCTGTCCAGGGGTGGACTGGGCCGGGGGGCAAGGGGGCATTTTGATGTCCTGCTTCTGCCACAGGCATGTTTAAAAGCTTCCTGGTGAAGAAGAGTAAAAAGTCCCCGCCATTGTCCTACCGAGTGTAGATTGAGGAGAAGGACAGAGCGCAGGCCGGTCCCCCACCCGGCATGGATGGTGTATGCCGTGTCCGAGCAGAGGCCAGCTCCATGCCCCACTGGAGGCTCTCCTACCCCGGCCAGCCCCGACTGAGCCGCCCCGGTTCCCCCCCCCGCAGTCCCCCTGCTGGCTAGTATGGAAACCCGAAGTCGGAGCAGAAGGCGCTGTCCAGCCCAGCCTGCCCATTGAGCAAAATACCTAGAGCTGAGCTTCAGCCTAGGATGGGAGTTGGGAGTAGGCGGGGAAGAGGGAGATCGGAAGGGGGGCCGAGTCGATGCACCACGGGCCTCTGTGATGTACTTGCCTCTGGGCCAAAGGTTGCCAGTCAGCCCCTGATGCTGACATCTGAACAATAAATATGGGGTGTGGGTGTACCTGGGACAACCACCTGGGCAGACTTGAAAGACCACTTGGGCTTTTTACCACCATCATTCTTCTATGTTTCTAGATAAGTATTGACAACAATAAAAACATTGTGACAAGGTCTAGCTCTTCCTAACTGTACAAAAGATGTATATATATTTTTTTTCTGTGTCCCCAATGGAGAGATTTCCCATCACTTCCTGATCTGACATAACCCTGCAGAGACTCTAGCCCTTCCCCACACTAGCCTTCCAATTTGGACTGACCCTTTAATTCATAGACAGCCTACTTATGTGACTCACCGTCTTTTCCATTCCCTTGCTTTTTTTTGATGATTCGCGAAATGTTAGCAACCGAAGCCTTGACTTTCTGTTTCAGGCTGGACTCTGCGGATTTCGGCTCAGACTTTCCATGAGGTCGGAAGAGTTTAATGCGTTTTCTGGAGGACTTGCGCTCTTTCAGCGCAGTCTTGCCAGGATCAGAGGGCTGCAATGGTTGTAGGGGAGTAGCAGTCTTTGTTTCCTTTGCTGCTCCTTTCACTGAGGTTTCCATTGCCGCTTCACTAAGGTCTTTTGCGGGTTGTGAATTTTTTTCAGTGTTAAACTGTTGCTGAAACATTAAAATATCATAAAAATCATTGAGATGAGTAGAATCAAATGGAACAAGCTTCATTTTGTTGGAATCATTTGAAGATGAATCACGGTGGATCCCTCCAATCTCCACAAGCGATACTTCTGAATGGCGTCCAGTTTCCTCCAAGTCAGAGAAATTATCAGACCTCCTCCCTGTCCCGGAGCTATCAGAATGAGAAATAAAGGTTTTGCTAGAGCTGCAACTTTCTACAGTGAACTCGTCAAAGTGTTCAAGGGGTGCAGGTGACACACGGGCCTGAGATAGAGATTCATAATAGCTGCACTGTGAGACTGATGTAATTGGTGGTTCTTTTATAGGTTCGTCCAAAGGACTGGGCTCTGTTTCCATGGCTTGCAACTCTCCCGTGAAATGTCCAACATCTTGCAGTTCCGGTGGTTCCTTGGTCTGATCAACTAAGGATGGAAAAGTTGGGTCTCCTTGGCTTGTCTCCCTTTGTTCGTTGACCAACACCTCCATCTCTTCGGACAAAGAAGACATCTCACCTACAAGTTCATCTAGAGTGGCACATTGTTCGTCTGAATATACCGAAAACTGCAAGTCTTTGGCAGGAATTTGCACGCTATCTCCCTGAACAGTTATGCCACTTTCTAATGTGTGAGCCGAAGAAACTAACAGATTGTCATCTCTCTCAAACGTGTGGTCTATGCATGGCTTTAATTTGTGTTCATGATCAGGTCTGTCTGTTATAACTAATTCCGTCGGAGTTCTGTCTGGGAAGACTGAATCCAGCACAAGTTCTGGTTGCATCATCATTGTGGGACATTCAACAACTTGTTGACTTGTGGTGTCCTTTGATAAGGATAAAATGTCTCCAGCACCTTGATGTATCACTGCTAGTCTTGAATTGTCTTCCCTAAAGTGTACAAGCTGGATTTGTCCTTCTTCATAGATCTTAGTCTCTTCTTCTCCCTCCTCGTCTTTTGGGAAGAATGTATTAACTCTATTAGATGTCCTTTCTATTGGAGCATCTGAGACAAGGAATTCATTTCTCTGGGAAGTTGTGTGGACAGTAAACTTCACTCCAGTTTGTAAATCTGTAGGCTGCTCCTTTTCTTGAAAGGCTTTTCTTGGAGATTGAGGTGTTGGACCTACATCTGTATCTTTTATCCCCATCGAGGAAGGTTTTGCTACCGATTCCGACTCTGTCATTTGCTTTGGCTTAATAAAAGCGATTATTGTACTTTCTTCTCCTCCCAGCACAGCAGAAGATGACTTTGCTCTACATTCAGCAGTTTCTTGTAAAGGTTGTTGATGGAACACTGCGATAATGGTATTATCTCTATCGGAAGGTGGTGCTGAAAGAGGCCTCTGTGTTGAAGATACCTTCTGAGGTGCAGTCCAGTTCTCTTCAGAATGTGGTTTTGTGATGGCGGTATCTGATTTGTTAAGTGCATCTCTTGAAGTTTTTGTGGAAATGTGATCTTTCTCTTCCACAACCGTTCCTTTGTAAACACTCAAGGGTCTTGATCTGTAGTCATCCAGGGAACGACTTCTGCTGGAAACTTTAAAGGAAGACCTTAACGATACTTTTGCCAGGTCAAAAGATGCAGATTTTTTCAGGGAGCCCATTTGGTCCATCTGGGAGGGATCCTGAGACAGTATTCCCTGCTCCATTGCAAACTGCTCCAACAACGGCTCCCGTAATCCACTCAAAATTTTTTGTGAGTAGCCGGCTTTCATTAAACTCCTACGTGCTCTTTCTCTGTGCTTGTTGAAGTCTTTCTCCTTTGATGTGCCATCTCTGGGAGCTGTACCTTGTCCTTCACCAGCCTGGTTGTAAAAAGTGCTATTTATGATACTCTGCCTTGGTACACAAACTAATGATGGCTTTTCGGCTCCTCTTGGAATCAGTAAAGCGCTGTCTGCAGAAGTTCCTCTAATAAAAGACCCAGTTTTGGCTTTTTTGGAAGCTAGGCCGCCAACTTCGATAGTTGCAGCTCTGTACAACGGTAGCACTCCTGGTGACGTTTCTACAGAATGAACCAATATTTTTTCATCATCTTCCAGATCTTCTTGGCTTTCACCCAACCCAGAAGCCTTATCATGCTCTCTTTTACTTCCAATCATCGGAGAGGTGTCATGAACCGTTACATCTTTGCGTTCCATATTTTCTTCTTCTTGAGGTATGCATTTGGTGTCTTTGTCCATTTCAGGTTCCGGGGTGGATGGCTGTTGCAGACCGTCTTTTTCAGACATTTTGAAAATAGACAAGTGCAATTCCAGAGAAGGATTACAGTCCCTGGCGGTGGGGCTGACATCGCTCTCATTATCGGAAGAGGAGCCGCTACTACTAGAAGAACTGCTGCATTCCACTAAATGCCGTGGCACGCCCAATGACGTACTCTCCTGCTTTCCATTCAGAAGCTCCGGAATCGACCTCATCACAAGGATGGATTTGTAGCACATCAGCGAGCGCTGAAAACAAAGGCAAGAGTAATAATCATAATCAATTCAACCACAAATCTTAATGCATTTAAAAAAAATACAATCATTGATTATTATTATTAATTAATTTACACAGAGCCATCATCCCAATGCACTGTTTAAAGTAATAATTATAGCAAAAGAGGAAAGTATAGGTAATAAAATAATAACATACATACTGTATAGGGACGAGTGTGTCCAGTTATTTAGTAAAATAGGTCCTACTCATATAAGCTTACATTCTACCACATAAACAACAAAATTCAGTCTGGCGCCAGGAGATTGGGATATGAGTGTCTCTGGGAGAAATTTATAATGTCCTAGAGCAGCAGTGTGGACAGACACACCAGGAGTGGTGTGAAACAATAAGCAAACATACAAAAGTAGCCACAACTAAAAGCGCTGATCAGAAACATTCAGTGTGGACAAATTGTTATGCCCCGTACACACAATCGGATTTTCCGACAACAAATGTTGGATGTGAGCTTGTTGGTGGAAAGTCCGACCGTGTGCACGCTCCATCGAACATTTGCTGTCGGACTTTCCGCCAACAAATGTTGGCTAGCAGGTCCTCAAATTTCCCACCAACAAAACTTTGTTGTCGGAATTTCCGATCGTGTGTACACGAGTCCGTTGCACAAAAGTTCACGCATGCTCGGAATCAAGCAGAAGGAGCCCCACCGGCTATTGAACTTCTTTTTTCTCGGCTCGTCGTACGTCTTGTACACATTCCTAATTGTTGGCCAACATTTGTGTGATGGTGTGTATGCAAGACAAGTTGGAGCCAACAACCTTCGAACAAAAATCCACGGTTTTGTTGTCGGAAAGTCCAATCGTGTGTACGGGGCATTAGAGTCAATGTGATCAAATCATAAAGCGGTTTATTGAAAGCTGCAGTAAAATTAATAATGAGCAACAATAAAAAATCTCCTTGCATAGATGGAAAGGCTGGTGCGACTAAATCGCCATTTGCACAGTACCTTGTAAAAAAAGCAGAATTGTAACTTGCTGTATAAACCAATGCTGCGGTGGTGAACATCTCATGGCTCCAGCAAACTCCACTGTGACAGGACAGAGGCCAGATGGAGGGTCAGATATGTCCAACTCGGGCTCCGGTCGCGGGCGGCAAGGCAGCTGTGGAGAACGGGAAGCCAGGGAGCAGCGTTACCAAGATCTGGCTGATGGAAGCGTCTAAAGAAGGGCTCCGCCCCGAAACGCCTTTTCGCATCAACATCCTCACATCTCCTTTCCTCCCTCTGGCCTGCGCTTCACCTCTCTGCGCTTCAAGCATCTTTCTGGATCCGGGATCTCCGAGCGCATGACATCACGCTTGGACGCTTCTATCGGCCGGATCTTGGTAACACTGCTCCCTGCCTTACCGTTCTCCACGGCTGCCTTTCCGCCCACCCCCGGAGCCCGGGTTGGACATATCTGACCCTCCATCTGGCCTCTGTCCTGTCACAGTGGAGTTTGCTGGAGCCATGAGATGTTCTGCACCACAGCATTGCTTTATACAGCAAGTTACAATTCTGCTTTTTTTTACAAGGTACTGTGCCAATGGTGATTTAGTCCCACCAGCCTTTCCATCTATGCAAGGAGATTTTTTATTGTTGCTCATTATTGATATTACTACAGTTTTCAATAAACTGCTTTATGATTTGATCACGTTGACTCTATCTAAGAATTTGTCCACACCGGATGTTTCTGATCAGTGCTTTTAGTTGTTACATTCTGCCACAGCCACTCTCAACCAGTGTTCCATGGAACCCTAGGGTTCCTCCAGCGGTGGCTACGGGTTCCTTGAGCTGTGGCTAATGGACCCCTCATCTGATGGTACCTGCATAGTTCTAGGTCCAACGACACTTGGCAGAGCCAGCTGCATGACTGCAAGGGAGTTATTCTGGCCACCTCTGTAAGGGGTGGGGGTGGCATTCTTCCCACTTACCACCACCAATGTAAAGGGCATATTCCCAATGACTCCTGATATACTTATCTTGCCAGCGGTTCCCTAAGACCTGAAAATCATTTGAAGGGTTACTCTGGGGTAAAATTGTTGAGAAAGGCTGGTGTACAGAATATATTTTCATAACTTTAAGCAAATCCCTTTTTGACTTTTAATCTGACAAATACGTCACTTAAAGTGTATTTATACACCAGCCTTTATCAACCCTTTTTTTTTTACATAGAGTGGTTGTCTCCAATCTCCTGTCCGGGAGCTAGATGCACCCATTTGCTTGCTGTTATTTCATCTGCTGATACCAACAATGGGGCATAATTCCCCTCACTGACACCAATGAAGGGGCACAATTCCTCCCAATGACACTGTGACAGACCTAGCCAGGAGAGAGACTTTTGGAGGGGACTGTATGCTAGCCTCTTGCCGATCGATCGGGGGTCCTTGCATTTGGGGGAACGGTGCTCTTTGTGAGCTGTATGCCTGGGGACCCTTGAGGTGGTATTACTGTGGATTTGGGTCCTGGTCCCCCAAGACACACAGACTCTGGGGACACTGGATTTGCCATATTGGAATAGTGGCTGATTTATAATGCTGGGACAGATACTGTTAGGAGATGCTGATGTAAATTCCAGCACCTGTCTGTCTGTTGTCTGCTAAAATGTGTATTGTAAATAAGTCTATAGTATGGGATCTAAGAGTCATTAGATCCCCATTGTTGTTTGTGTTAATTAACTCTGCTATTGTGTGAAGAAGAGTCTATGTTGATTGTGATAATGTTGATTGGATTTTCTGAGCTACAAGACGGCCAGTCTGGCCTAAAGGCCATGTCTGAGTCATCTAGGCTGTCTAAAGGAATTAGTTAATTAGCTCATGTTAATTAGGTTAATTAGGTTACAGCTGTATTGTTAGAGTAATATGAGCAGGAGGTCTGCACCTCCACTTTTAGTGTATAAAAGCCTGTATTTTGCAATAAAGAGAGATTCCTGGTTGAACTTACATGCAGCCTGCCTGGTTTTTGTTCTGACCTATCACAACTGGGTTAGAACGGCACATAGCTGGTGTTCTAATCCCGGAGCATTGGATGACCGAGCAATCAGATGTTGCGATCTGCAGTCTGATTCTATAGCTGCAGAGGAGTGTCGGGAGAGTGGAACCGAGCGAGCAAGGGGCTCGTTACAGACACCAATGATGGGACAGGATTCCTCCCAATGACACCAACAATGGGGCCCAATTACTCCAATGATGGGACACAATTGCCTCCAATGACATAAACAATGGTGGGGCGCAATTCCTACCACTGACACAAAAGATGGGGCATTGTTAGTTTCCCACTGACGTCAGGACCTTTTCTACTCCCAATGGCCACAATCCGGCCTTCCTAAAGTCTGAAAGACAGTAAAGAGGCCCCTTGTTTAGAAAGATTGAAGACCCCTGCCCTAGAGGAATCATTGAAATAAACTTCAGGTCTCAGGGAACCCTTGCATAAAATTAATTCTTGGGGAAGAGTGAGAAGAATCACCCTTAAATTGGTGGTTAGTGGTAAGAGTATCACCTAGAATGCCACCCTTTCAAGCAGCTGAAAAGACCATTGTTGTCTCACGTGTCCGGCTCTACCAAGAGGCGTTGGACCCAGAACTATGTATGTACCATCAAATGGAAGGTCAATCACCCACAGCTTTAAGGAACACCTAGCAACCTCTGGAGGGACCCTAAGGTTCCCTGGACTCCTTGTTGAGAATTGACTTGTCTAGACAAAATAAAAAAGTAAAAATAAAGCATATTCAGTCTCTGAAATTAATTCACATTTCTCCATTTTTTTAACACTTAAAAAAACATTGCAAGTGCAAACAAATATCTTTCGATCCTGTCAGAAATCTAGTGAGCAATAAGAATCCTTATCCTAATTATCAGCTTTTGTGACACAGAGCCTATAATCTGATACAACTTTTGTTGGTCGCCTGAATATATATATATATATATATATATATATATATATATATATATATATATATATATATATATATATATATATATATATATATATATATATATATATATATATAAATAATCAATAACAACAGGGAAAATATTTTTTGTTTTTATTTTATATTTTTATATTTAAATTTAAAGGTCTTATTTTTATATTAAAGCCTACATTTATTAGCTGATCTTTTCTACATTTTTAGATTATTTCCAATTTTATTGTACAAATCCACATTTTTTTTAAAGGGTGCATCCACGACTAAGACAGTTCTTTGTAATATAGATAGAAAATCTCTTACCTGCCACCGACTGCGGGCAACAAGGAACCGGAGGTTCTTGGAGCTGACTGGCTGTGTGTCCTCAGGACTTGAAATCTCCTGGAATAAAGTCAGAGCCTCTGATAACTTTATTAAATTCCTAACATCAGTTTGAACACATTTGGGTTGATTTACTAAAACTGGAGAGTGCAAAATCTGGTGCAGCTGTGCACGGTGGCCAATCAGTTTCTTACTTTAGCTTGTTCAAATAACCACTTGCCAGCCGAGCTATAGCTGAATGACGGCTGCAGCATGGCCGGCTAGTTCTGTGAGGCCGTCATATGACGGCCTCCCGTGATCGCGCTTGCCACAGCACACTCTGTGATCCCAGTGTCCAGTGGATAAGTGCCCATCAGTGCCTCCTCATCAGTGTTAGCTATCAGTGCCACCTATCAGTGCACATCAGTTCCACCTCTTATTGCCCATCAGTGCCGCCTATCAGTGCTAATCAGTGCCACCTATCAGTGCCTCCTCATTAGTGTACACCAGTGCCTCCTCATTAGTGCCTACCAGTGCCGCCTCATCAGTGCCCAACAGTGCAGCCTATCAGTGCGGATCAATGCCCATCAGTGCCGCCTCTCAGTGCCGCCTCTCATTGCCCATCAGTGCCACCTATCAGTGCTAATCAGTGCCACCTATCAGTGCTCATCAGTGATGCCTACCAGTGCAGTCCCATCAGTGCCTCCTCATTAGTGCCCACCAGTGCCGCCTCATCAGTGCCCATCAGTGCAGCCTATCAGTGCTCATCAATGCCCATCAATGCAGCCTATCAGTGCGGATCAATGCCCATCAGTGCCGCCTATCAGTGCTAATCAACGCCACCTATCACTGCCCATCAGTGACGCCTATCAATGCAGTCTTATTAGTGCCCACCAGTGCCTCATTAGTGCCCACCAGTGCCGCCCTTATCAGTGCCCATCAGTGCAGCCTATCGGTGCCCATGAGAGCAGCCTCATCAGTGCACATCAGTGAAGAGAAAAAATTACCTGTTTGCAAAATTTTATAACAAACTTTAAAAAGGTTTTTTGTTTTTTTTCAAAATTTGTGGTGTTTTTTCGTTTGTTTAGCAAAAAAAAAAAAAAAACCCCAGTGGTGATTACAATATCACCAAAAGAAGGAAACACATTTGTGTGAAAACAAAATGATAAAAAAATTCTAATGGGTACAGTGTTGCATGACCGCGCAATTGTCATTCAAAGTGTAAGAGCGCTGAAAACAAAAAATTGGCCTGGACAAAAAGGGGGCAAAAGTGCTCTGTAGGCAAGTGGTTAAGCTTTGACAAAAAAAAAAAACAACAAAAAAAAAAGAAGCCGATTGGCTACCATGCAAAGCTGCACCAGATTTTGACCTAAATTAACCCCATTGATGACTTTTTGCATATGGATGGAATGGAAGAGTAACTGAAAGAATCATTAGTGTCCCTAAAGCTTAAATTGGTTCGAATTTATTATTTTTAATAATAATAACTATAAATACAGAGAGCTATGGCCCCAGTGGACATTGGCAATTGGAGTCCCTTGAAAACATTAGGCACCCTGACACTTTGGGTAGGTAGAACAATGGCACATTGACATTTCCAGGCCCAAAACAAATGTTACTCTGACATTTGGACCCTAGGGTTAGTATTGGAGTGTAGAGTATAAAAGTTCATGACATAAAACAGTCAAATCAAAGTTTTGAACAAAGGTATCAGATTATGCCAACAGGTTTCAGGGGGAATGCCTCCCCCTTCCTCAAGGCTAGGGTATAGAAAAGCGAAATGTAACATAACTAATACAAATTTTTTAAAAATTGTAAAATTAGTTATGTCTCATGCCGCTTTTCTGTACTTCAGTCCTGTGGAGGGGGGGGGGGGGAGCCGGAGGCATTTCCCCAAAGCGCGTTGGCTTAATCCAAGATCAACACTTTAAATGAACCTATTTGTGTCTTGAACTTTTGTAATCGGCGCCCCTCTAAACCCATCCCAGAAATCTGCCATTTACTAAGCATTCTCCAAGAGGTAGCAGCAGCCTGAGACCAGAACAATGTCCATCTACACGGCACCTGCCCTGCACATCAGCCCCTGTGAAAAAGGACTGAATTCTACGATATATCCAACAATATCAACACCTCACTCCAATCAGTCCAACACTATCACACCAACCCATCAGCTACCTTGGACCCCAGAACAAATGAAGCACTGGCACAAACATAATTGGTAATCCAAAAACACTCCCACAATTAATCCCAGAACAATGGAACCTTGATGCTTGAGGTCCCCGAATTAGGACAAACAGACACTCGAGAGTCCAAAACAATGATTCATTGACTCTTGAAGACCAAGAACAAGAAAACTTTGACACATAAAGGGTGATAGAACAATGACACACCGACACTAGGTCTGAGAACACTGACAGATTGGCATTTATGGTATCAGAACAATGACACACTGACATTGGGGGGGGGGGGGGGGGGGGTCACAAAACAATGAAAGACTGAGCTTGGGGGTCCTGGGACAATGACATACTGACACTTGGAGTTCCTGAAAATGACATAGATCAATGATCAATGATCCAGAACAATTACATACAGACATTTTATGGCCATAGACCTATGAAAGACGGAGCTTGTGGGTTCCTGGGACAAAGACAAACACTTAACACTTGGTCCAAGCGCTGACGACAAGTATTCATCACACCTCTAAGTAAATGTAAATCTCAGTTGATTAGTAGGCTTTCTACTACTGTGACAACACCAATTAGGTAAGTAACCCCATAAAGGAAAACAACGTACCACAAACCACTTATGCTGGAGACACTGTGTAGCACTCGGCCGTGCACTGTTGTAGGAAAATAAACACATGAATTTTATACACATGCGGCAGAAATATATATATATATATATAAAGCTTGTCATATAGTGCTGTCTACCAAATGATGTGGATGATGAGGATATATTTGGGAGCGAGCCCAAATTTGGTAATCTTCCAATTCTGGCGTTTGCCAGGAGTATTGGTCTGTTTGAATGTATTAATTTAGGGACTCATTTTGGCTTTTCACTCTTGGTCAGATCTGTTCCATGTAAGAAAAGTTCACCATGGCTAATACAGTCAATTCCAAATTCTGGTCCTTCATGGGACTTCATCGGGTACTGAGATGATGGCAATGTTAACACATAATTGGAATTACTACACCCAGCTTGGCAATGTTGGAACATCACCAGAGGCCAACGTGCTGCCTATTGCCAGGGCTGCTTTTTGAATCTGGACTGGCCTTGGTGAAGCGACCTGGCCTCCGGAACGACCGCAACATACAGGGATATACAATGTAATACTGACACATAATCACACACATAGGTTGGACTTGATGGACTTGTGTCTTTTTTCAACCTCACCTACTATGTAACTATATGTAACTATGAAGCTGGCCAAAAGAAACCAAGAAGCCCTCCAATAGAGATACAATTAAGTACAGCAACATCTTCAAGGTAGAACTTTATTTTTCTATATTTTGGATGGAGTAAGGGAGGGTTACAACTCCGGTCAGTCTTTTTTTTCCATCTGGAAGTGAGAGGAAATCCCTCTAATACCTTGTTGTCATCAGGTTCACCAGAACTAGTGTCCCCATTGGAACCCCCCCCCCTTATTGTTCCCAAAATTTGGGTAAATTTGACAAATAGAGAGGATAAATCTCTCTAAAGGGGGCATAGACAGCAAAAATACCTGACTTGGTGTTCTAATTCCTTTCCACTCTATCCAAAACCAAAATGTTAATTATATATTGTCACAAATTAGGGATAAACAATTCGGCTGGCAGGTAGAAGAAGATATCCATTAATACTGATCAACTCACCTGCCAATCCCTACATTAATTTGATTGTGTATTTTTTTCTGTTTACAGAGATACCTGTCCAAACCCTTATATAAATATACATACAGTATGTGTGCTGGGGGCCTAAATGTCTTAATAAAGCAACGAAAAACAAAAACCCTGATCCCTCACCTCGCTAGAATATATAGTGAATTATTAGTTTAAAAAAATTACGTGTAATTTGGCCAGAATCTTCTGTAAAAATGCTGTGATGTGAAATGTTTTGGTGTTGCTCCACCAAAAATTGGTACGTTAGTTGCTGGTGCTGGTAATGTTTGGCATGGAACTCTGAGAACATGTATACATTTTAACCTTTCCCGATGTTCCCAGTGTTGTGAAGGTTTCCTTATGCAAAAGCACCCCCTAACACTTAACCCTCTTCCTGACTGAGCTTCTAAAACATACCTAGCCCTTGAAATAATGCCTTCACTCCTAATCTACCCCATAACACTATTCCTTTATGTATTATATTTATTTAACATATTTATTTATTTTTCCTTTATTGATTTCTAGCCTACCCCATAACATTATTCCTTTATGTATTGTATTTATTTTATTTATTTATGATTCCTTCATTAATTTCTAATCTACCCCATAACACTACACCTTCATGTATTATATTTATTTCATTTATTTATTTATTATTCCTTTCTTGATTCCTAGCCTACCCCATAACATTATTCCTTTATGTATTGTATTTATTTTATTTATTTATGTATTTATTATTCCTTCATTCATTTCTAATCGACCCCATAACACTATTCCTTCATGTATTATATTTATTTTTTTTATTATTCCTTTATTGATTTCTAGCCTACCCCATAACATTATTCCTTTATGTATTGTATTTATTTATTTATTTATGATTCCTTCATTCATTTCTAATCGACCCCATAACACTATACCTTCATGTATTATATTTATTTTATTTATTATTCCTTTATTGATTTCTAGCCTACCCCATAACATTATTCCTTTATGTATTGTATTTAGTTTATTTATTTATTTATTTATTTATGATTCCTTCATTCATTTCTAATCGACCCCATAACACTATTCCTTCATGTATTATATTTATTTCATTTATTTATTTATTATTCCTTTCTTGATTCCTAGCCTACCCCATAACATTATTCCTTTATGTATTGTATTTATTTTATTTATTTATGTATTTATTATTCCTTCATTCATTTCTAATCGACCCCATAACACTATTCCTTCATGTATTATATTTATTTTATTTATTATTCCTTTATTGATTTCTAGCCTACCCCATAACATTATTCCTTTATGTATTGTATTTATTTTATTTATTTATTTATTTATTTATTTATTTATTTATGATTCCTTCATTCATTTCTAATCAACCCCATAACACTATTCCTTCATGTATTATATTTATTTCATTTATTTATTTATTATTCCTTTCTTGATTCCTAGCCTACCCCATAACATTATTCCTTTATGTATTGTATTTATTTTATTTATTTATGTATTTATTATTCCTTCATTCATTTCTAATCGACCCCATAACACTATTCCTTTATGTATTATATTTATTTAACATATTTATTTATTATTCCTTTATTGATTTCTAGCCTACCCCATAACATTATTCCTTTATGTATTGTATTTATTTTATTTATTTATTTATTTATTTATTTAATTTATTTATGATTCCTTCATTAATTTCTAATCTACCCCATAACACTATTCCTTCATGTATTATATTTATTTCACTTATTTATTTATTATTCCTTTATTGATTCCTAGCCTACCCCATAACATTATTCCTTTATGTATTGTATTTATTTTATTTATTTATTTATTTATGATTCCTTCATTCATTTCTAATCGACCCCATAACACTATTCCTTCATGTATTATATTTATTTTATTTATGCATTTATTAAATTTATTTAGTTATTTTTTTCAATTGTTAACTTCTAATATACCCCATAACATTTATGTATTTTACTTATTTATTATTCCTTTAATCATTTATTTTCCAATCGTTTTTATTAAGGTTATAAACCATACAGATATAAAACGGTACAATACAGTATAGAGAAGTACCGGTACATAACAGCATTATTGACTTACAACATTGGTCGCTAAGAAAGACGGTATAACGCAAATTTTGGGCTCCTTTATTAATTTCTAATCTAGCCCATAATATTATTCCTTTATGTATTATATTTGTTTAATTAATATTTTATTTGTTTATTGTTCCTTCGTTAATTTCTAATCTACCCCATAGCCCTGTTCCTTTATTTGATACCTTTCGGAAAAATAGTGAAAAACTGAAATAATCATCAGTCTAGGCTCTTGAATTGTTATAATAGTAACACCTTAGGGGTATTTGGCTGCAAGGGGTCTATTGTTGCTGGGGCGTCTATTGGTGTTGGGGGGAGGTCTATGGTTGCTGGGGGATTTATTGTTGCTTGAGGAAGATACTGAGTGCTACCAGTGGAAAAGCTCAGGGGATCCAGTGGCGATTGGATCTGAAGTCTAGTGAGAGAGACTGGGAGCTCGTTGAGTGAAGACCTACAGTGAGTGATTGTGAAGTAAGCTGAGAACTGATCGTGTTGCAAATAGTTGAATACAACTGCCGTTAGTAACTGCTACAAGACTGTTGCCATAGGAGACAGTGGTCCTACCTATACAGAAGTGGTGTCCGGCTGGAAGCCTTCACCTGTATAGCTGTCTACCTATAGAAGTCTCGGAGTCTGCCAATTACCATTGCATCTACTTAAGGGTGTCCTGGCCCTAACCCGCTCTCCCCCAGTTTTGTTCAAGAGACAATGAATCTCTTTGTATTCAAAAAAGTGTCTGGCGCCCACCATTTATCTTGCAGTACACCCACCATGCCTTGTAACCCACTCTACACAGAAGGATGTCAGCTTTCTCTAACTCTGGAGGTCACCATTAGGCCGCAGGGGACCCGGGACTTTGCTACAGATACTTGGTTTTGTATTCTCTTAAAGTGGCATTACTGGGAGGTGGGCAGGGAGTGGAACCAAGGAACAGTACTTGGAGGTGGGTAGGGGTGGAGGGCAGAGACACAGGGTTACTCTGCACCTATTCTTTGAAAAAAAAAAAGAAGCCCTCTCTAAATCCAACCCTTAAATGGAACCTTTTATTTTTGGATGGAGTGGGGAAGGATAAAAACCTCTGTTGAGCTGTCATTGCGGTCGGTGTTACTGTTGGGGTGTCTCGTGCCCTTACTCTCTACATCGTGATCCTCAGTCACCAGGACAGGAATGGAAGGGAATCTCCTTGGTGTCGACAGACTGTGAAAAACGTTCTGACCTTCCTTCTGCCAGTGACACGACAGGAATAGGGGGAATTGGGGGAATCTTGCCAATGGGGGTCACAGACAGAAGTAAACCCTGAAAGAGGTTTTCCGACCCTTCACCTCTTCAGAACCTAAAAAGCAACATGAAGAAGACACATAGAAGACATCCCACTTACTCCGGAGACATCTGGATGGCCTGTCTCATGAAGTCCTGGGCATTGGCACTTAGCTGGGTGAAGCCCGGGCAGCTCCAGCTAATTTTGCCTTGCTGTACGTTCATTAGCGTCTCTCTGTCGTTCTGACCCGCGAATGGGGAAGCGCTAACCAAACTGAGGACGATACACAAAGATACATTGTGGAATTCCGGGGCTGATCGTGGAATGTTTCTACAAACTTCACATGGAACCACCATGAACACTTACCATAAGTAGCTAATAACTCCGACAGGCCTGCAGGGCAAGAATAAATAACACCTCAATTAGTTTTCAGGCGCGCTCACAGTTTTCAGATTTGTGGCTGCTTGATAATTATTGCATACAGTATGTAAGATCTGTTTATACCATTGGTGGTCTATTTGAAAATTGCACCTTAGCAGCAAATTTTTTTGTGCATTGAGGTGCTTGACATCAATGTAGGCAGCCCATTAAAAACTGGTGAGCCATAACACCCCTAAATGCCCAAAAATGTTGGTCCTGCTGCATTTTTTTTCACTGTATTGCAATGGACACTGAAGAGGTTGGACTACAGTAACCCCCAGCATTGGTGTCAGTGGCAGTAATACTAACCGGTACCGGTGTCCATGAGTTCACCCAGTATTGGTGCAGTGGACACCTAATAACCCCGGCTCAGTAGTACCTTCACTCAGCAGATCCCCAGCTTATTAGTACCCTTGTTTAGCAGATCCCCAGCTTATTAGTACCCTTGTTTAGCAGATCCCCAGCTTATTAGTACCCTTTTTCAGCAGATCCCCAGCTTATTAGTACCCTCATTCAGCATATCCCTTGTTCAGTAGTACTGCCAGCTCTGCTGATGCTCCATTCAGTAGTACCTCCAGCTCAGCTGATTCCCTGCTCAGTAGTCACCCCCAGCTCTGCTGATTCCCTGCTCAGTAATAACCCCCAGCTCTGCTGATCCCCCACTCAGTAGTAACCCCCAGCTCTGCTGATCCCCCACTCAGTAGTAACCCCCAGTTATGCTGATCCCCCACTCAGTAGTAACCCCCAGCTATGCTGATCCTCTGGTTAGCTGATACTCCTCTCTTTCTGGTCTCCGCTCACCTCCAACTATATTGCTCCATGCTGCTCACCACGTGTGACTTCTTCTAGTTTCTCCTGCTCTGGTTCTGCAGCTCTGCTGATCCTCTGCTGCTCAGTCCTTTCTCTCTGGTCCCCGCTCACCTTCCGCTACAGCGTTCCCATGTTGCACACCATGTGTGCCGTCTGCTAGTTGCTCCACTCTGGTCCGGACCCCCCTCACCTTCCTGCTGTCCCACATGGCACACCAGATGTGACGTCTGCACCAGACACTCCCAGAATATAATATAATAATATACACATGAACCCAAAGTGACTGCTGATGACATCTTATTGGTTAACTTGTTGGTTTCCCAGTGCATCCTGGGATATCTCATACCTGCATTACCTCCAGAACAAAACTTAGCTAATGGTGAATAAAAGCCGCTCAAAAGCTGCAGGTGCTGTAAGCGAGCATTGTCATAGATTTCTATGGAGGCTTTGGAGACGCTTTGAAGCACCAAGAAAATGACATCGGGTATAATATTTAAAGCAAAGGAAAGCAACGTGTGACCAGATCACCATTTTATTTAGTGACAGAAGCTTTGATTGGCATTCAGAGTGGTTTAAAAAAGCCTGTCCAATGCCACATTCTGAAGCAAGCGTAAACGAGCCATAAGGTTCCATGTAACCTAAGTTAAGAAAGGCTGCTCTAAACCAGTGGTCGCCAACCTTTTAGACATCACGGACCACCAAGTTCAAAACTGAATCCCGTGCACCACTAACATTAATTTTACATGCCTTATACACAGAATGCTCCGGCTCTTTGCCCCCTTTCTCTGAATCACACTGCTGCCTTAAATAAACAATGCTCCGGCTCTCTGCTCCTCCCTGTATGCTGGATCACAATGCTCCAGCTCTCTGCCCTCCTTCCCATGGATCACACTGCTGCCTTATACACACAATGCTCCGGCTCTCTGCCCCCCTCCCCCTGGATCACACTGCTGTCTTATACACACAATGCTCCAGTACCCTGCCCCCCCCCCGCATATCACACTGCTGCCTTATATACACAATGCTTCCGGTCTCTGCCTCCCCCCGCATACTGCATCACACTGCTGCCTTATACACACAATGCTCTGGCTCTCTGCCCCACTTTGCCTGGATCACACTGCTGCCTTATACACACACAATGCTCCAGCTCTCTGCCCCCTCCCCCTGGATCACACTGCTGTCTTATATACACAATGCTTCGGCTCTCTGCCCCCCCGTATGCTGGATCACACTGCTGCCCTATACACACAATGCTCCGGCTCTCTGCCCCCTCCCCCTGGATCACACTGCTGTCTTATATACACAATGCTTCGGCTCTCTGCCCCCCCCGTATGCTGGATCACACTGCTGCCTTATACACACGATGCTCCAGCTCTCTGCCCCCTCCCCCTGGATCACGCTGCTGTCTTATACACAATGCTCTGGCTCTCTGCCTCCTTCCCCTGGATCACACTGCTGCCTTATTCACACAATGCTCCGGTTCTCTGCCCCGCTCCCCTGGATCACACTGCTGCCTTATACACACACAATGCTCCAGCTCTCTACCCCCTCCCCCTGGATCACACTGCTGTCTTATACACACAAAGCTCTGGCTCTCTGCCTCCCTTCCCCTGGATCACACTGCTGCCTTATACACACAATGCTCTGGTTCCCTGCCTCCCCCCGGATCACACTGCTGCCTTACATACACAATGGTTCGGCTCTCTGCCTCCCCCCCCGCATGCCGCATCACACTGCTGCCTTATGCACACAATGCTCCGGCTCTCTGCCCCCCTTCCCCTGGAACACACTGCTGCCTTATATACACAATGCTTTGGTTCTCTGCCCCCCCTCCCTGTATGCTGGATCACACTCCTGCCTTATACACACAATGCTCTGGTTCTCAGCCTCTCTTCCCCTGGATCACACTCCTGCCTTATACACACAATGCTCTGGTTCTCTGTCCCCTTCCCCTGGATCACACTTGTGTCTTATACACACAATGCTCCTGCTCTTTGCCCCCCTCCCCGTATGCTGGATCACACTGCTGCCTTATACACACAATGCTCCGTTTCTCTGTCCCCTTCCCCTGGATCACACTTGTCTCTTACACACACAATGCTCTGGCTCTCTGCCCCCTTCCCTTGGATCACACTGCTGCCCTATACACACAATTCTCCGGTTCTCTGCCCCCTTCCCCTGGATCACACTTGTGTCTTATACACACAATGCTCTGGCTCTCTGCCCCCTCCCCGCATGCTGCATCACACTGCTGCCTTACACAGATTTATCATGGGATCTCACCTCCTTATTCAGCCATGTGCTCGAGCTCCGTGTTCCCTCCCACAGTCTGTGATCAGCGCTGCCATTGGAAGTCCCATCCGTCTTCGCCTCCCGCTCTCTGCACTACTCCTGGCACCTCCCTCTGAGTTCAGAGGAGCTTGGACTACAGAGGAGGCATTGGGTATCAGTGCGTGCTGACAGTATTGAAAACAACACTGGAAACAACATTGGGGGGTATACATCCACCCCAATGTTGATTTGCTGCAGAACTCCTGGGGACCACCAACATTTTCTTGTGGCCCATCAGTGTTCCACGGTTGGCGACCGCTGCTCTGGATTGTACAGACTGTATAGAAAGCCTAACTTAGGGGGAATCAAAGCTGGCTTGAAGAAAGACTTATTTTATATATTTTTAGTATTTATTTTTAAAATGTTTATTTTGCAAATAAACATTGAATACAGGGTATACCCGAATTCACAAAAGCTGGTCGTAGTAGAGGCTGCAAGAGATTGGCAGCAATGAAATGCAACAAAAAATTTAATAAAAAGGCAATAAGACAAGTATTGTAATAAAGAAGTGGTTTAGCAAAGTTAAAGTCAAACATACAACACAGCTATAATATTTACCAGATATCGGAAGACTTGGATACAGGCGCCTGAGCGGCAATTTCTGGAGGGACAAATTCAGGTGAGCCATACTTGCTGTACTGGAACTCAGACTGGATTATCTTCTGGGAGAATCCGAAGTCGCAGAGTTTAATGTCTTCCTTATCGGTGTGAACCATCAGAATGTTGGACGGCTGGAAGAAGGGAACATGGCGGATTAACGAAGCACATTAGAAGCCTAAGAATGTTTGTTTTTTTTTTTCCTTCATAAGAACTATCAGCAAAGACAGTTTTAACTGGCGAACTTCATTGTGAAACAACTATGACTGAGAGCTGTAGGATGTAACTTTGGCATCCATGCTTTCTGGGACGGAAGACCTTCTTGTGATATGTAAGAGGTGGCAATAATGCAGACAGCTGACTCATTCCTGAGATTAAGATGTTGTGTCATATCTAATGCCACAGAAACCTTTAAAATAAATCTGGTCCAGGCAAGGATAAAAATCGGCAAATTAGAACATTACACTCTTTACTCAGAGCTGAGAAGAGATGAGAGGAGAAAATAGAAAAGAGAAGCTGAGAAGACCAAAAGAGAAGAGATGCTGAGAGAAAAAAGCCAGAAGAGTTGCTGAGAGGAAAGAACCAAAGGAGGAACTGAGAGGAGAGAGGCAGCAGAGAAGATGAGAGGAGAGATCAAGAAGAGGACCTTCTTGTGATATGTAATGGGTGGCAATAATGCAGACAGCTGACTCATTCCTGAGAATCAGATGTTGTGCCATATCTAATGCCACAGAAACCTGGAAAATAAATCTGGTCCAGGCAAGGATAAAAATCGGCAAATTAAATATCCAGTGCCAACACCATTAACAAAAGTTGACAGAAGATCTGACCATTCCCCACTCCATGCAAAAACAATAGTTGGGTACTAACTAGGTTGGACTTGATGGACTTGTGTCTTTTCTTGACCTCACCTACTATGTAACTATATAACTCACCACTATCACTATGTAAAAAGCAGAATTGTACATTTTCAGTTATAGAATCATTGGCTGCCCATTCCTCCTCCTGGATCATTTTCAAATGTGAAGAGACTAGAATCTGAAATTTACAACAGAGACATTAATGAGGTACATTTACCTTGATGTCCAGATGAAGAATGTTTTTTTCATGAAGATAAGCAACAGCTTCGAGGAGTTGTCTGATATACAGCTTCACCTGCAAACATAGGAATAAAGAACATTACACTCTTTACTCAGAGCTGAGAAGAGATGAGAGGAGAAAATAGAAAAGAGAAGCTGAGAAGACCAAAAGAGAAGAGGCGCTGAGAGAAAAAAGCCAGAAGAGTTGCCGAGAGGAAAGAGGCAAAGGAGGAACTGAGAGGAGAGCAGCAGAAGAGAAGATGAGAGGAGAGATCAAGAAGAGGAGCTGAGAGGAGAGCCAATAGAGAGGATGAGAGGAAAGAGCCAAAGGAAGAACTGAGAGGAGAGCGGCAGAAGAGAAGATGAGAGGAGAGATCAAGAAGAAGAGCTTAGAGGAGAGCCAGAAAAGAGGATGAGAGGAGAGATCAAGAAGAGAAGATGAGAGGAGAGAGCCAGAAGAGAGGATGAGAGGAGAGAGCCAGAAGGGAAGATGAGAGGAGAGAGCCAGAAGAGAGGATGAGAGGAGAGAGCCAGAAGAGAGGATGAGAGGAGAGAGCCAGAAGAGGAGATGAAAGGCGAAGTCAAGAAGAGGAGATGAGTAGACATGTGCAATTCGTTTCGTTTCGAATTAGTTTTTTAACGAATTTCAACGGAAACATCTGAATTAACGAAAACCTATTTAACAAATATTTTCCGATTATTCGTAAATGCAAATATTCGAAGATTCGTAAATTCGGAATTTTGAAAATTCGTAAATTCAGAAATTCGGAAATCCAAAAACCCCAAAATCTGAAATAATAACGAACTATTAAATTATAGTTATTGGAATCTCCTTTCAAATTTGGCTGTTAATGAACGTAATGAATACGAACTTATCCAAAGTTACAAATTATCCGAAATAACGAATGGCGTATCTAAACGAATGGAACGTAACACATTAATAATAAATAACAATAATAATGAAAACATTGTATTATTTATTAATTCGTCCTGTTCCGTTTGTTTAGATGCGGCATTCGTTATTTCGGATAATTCGTAACTTTGGATAAATTTGTATTCATTATGTTCACTAACAGCCAAATTTGAAAGGAAATTCCAATACCTATAATTTAATAGTTAGTTATTATTAGTTAGTTATTATTTAGAATTTTCGGATTTCGTTCTTTCGAATTTATGAATTTTTGAATTTACAAATTGCGATCATAAGGAATGACCCGAAAAACTAAAAGAAAACAAAAAACGAATGAAGCTAAAACGAACCAATTTTTCAGCAGTGCAGATGTCTAGAGATGAGAAGAGAGCCAGAAGAGGAGCTGAGAGGAGAGATCAAGAAGAGAGGATGAGAGGAGAGAGCCAGAAGAGAAGATGAGAGGAGAGAGACAGAAGAGAAGATGAGAGGAGAGAGACAGAAGAGAAGATGAGAGGAGAGAGCAAAAGAGATGATGAGAGGAGAGAGCCAGAAGAGAGGATGAGAGGAGAGAGCCAGAAGAGAGGATGAGAGGAGAGAGCCAGAAGAGAGGATGAGAGGAGAGAGCCAGAAGAGAAGATGAGAGGAGAGAGCAAAAGAGAAGATGAGAGGAGAGAGCCAGAAGAGAAGATGAGAGAAAAGATCAAGAAGAGAAGATGAGAGGAGAGAGCCAGAAGAGAAGATGAGAGGAGAGAGCCAGAAGAGAAGATGAGAGGAGAGAGCCAGAAGAGAGGATGAGAGGACAGAGCCAGAAGAGAGGATGAGAGGAGAGAGCCAGAAGAGAGGATGAGAGGAGAGAGCCAGAAGAGAAGACGAGAGGAGAGAGCAAAAGAGAAGATGAGAGGAGAGAGCCAGAAGAGAGGATGAGAGGAGAGAGCCAGAAGAGAGGATGAGAGGAGAGAGCAAAAGAGAAGATGAGAGGAGAGAGCCAGAAGAGAGGATAAGAGGAGAGAGCCAGAAGAGAAGATGAGAGGAGAGAGCAAAATAGAAGATGAGAGGAGAGAGCCAGAAGAGAGGATGAGAGGAGAGAGCCAGAAGAGAAGATGAGAGGAGAGAGCCAGAAGAGAAGATGAGAGAAAATATCAAGAAGAGAAGATGAGAGGAGAGAGCCAGAAGAGAAGATGAGAGGAGAGAGCCAGAAGAGAGGATGAGAGGAGAGAGCCAGAAGAGAAGATGAGAGGAGAGATCAAGAAGAGAGGATGAGAGGAGAGAGGCAGAAGAGAGGATGAGAGGAGAGAGCCAGAAGAGAAGACGAGAGGAGAGAGCAAAAGAGAAGATGAGAGGAGAGAGCCAGAAGAGAGGATGAGAGGAGAGAGCCAGAAGAGGGGATGAGAGGAGAGAGCCAGAAGAGAAGATGAGAGGAGAGAGCCAGAAGAGAAGATGAGAGGAGAGATCAAGAAGAGAGGATGAGAGGAGAGAGCCAGAAGAGAGGATGAGAGGAGAGAGCCAGAAGAGGGGATGAGAGGAGAGAGCCAGAAGAGAAGATGAGAGGAGAGAGCCAGAAGAGAAGATGAGAGGAGAGATCAAGAAGAGAGGATGAGAGGAGAGAGCCAGAAGAGAGGATGAGAGGAGAGAGCCAGAAGAGAAGACGAGAGGAGAGAGCAAAAGAGAAGATGAGAGGAGAGAGCCAGAAGAGAGGATGAGAGGAGAGATCAAGAAGAGAAAATGAAAGGAGAAAGCCAGAAGAGAAGATGAGAGGAGAGAGCCAGAAGAGAGGATAAGAGGAGAGAGACAGAAGAGAGGATAAGAGGAGAGAGCCAGAAGAGAAGATAAGAGGAGAGAACCAGAAGAGAGGATAAGAGGAGAGAGCCAGAAGAGAGGATAAGAGGAGAGAGCCAGAAGAGGGGATGAGAGGAGAGAGCCAGAAGAGAGGATGAGAGGAGAGAGCCAGAAGAGAGGATGAGAGGAGAGAGCCAGAAGAGAGGATGAGAGGAGAGAGCCAGAAGAGAAGATGAGAGGAGAGAGCCAGAAGAGAGGATGAGAGGAGAGAGACAGAAGAGAGGATAAGAGGAGAGAGCCAGAAGAGAGGATGAGAGGAGAGAGCCAGAAGAGAAGATGAGAGGAGAGAGCCAGAAGAGAGGATGAGAGGAGAGAGACAGAAGAGAGGATAAGAGGAGAGAGCCAGAAGAGAAGATAAGAGGAGAGAACCAGAAGAGAGGATAAGAGGAGAGAGCCAGAAGAGAGGATAAGAGGAGAGAGCCAGAAGAGGGGATGAGAGGAGAGAGCCAGAAGAGAGGATGAGAGGAGAGAGCCAGAAGAGAGGATGAGAGGAGAGAGCCAGAAGAGAGGATGAGAGGAGAGAGCCAGAAGAGAAGATGAGAGGAGAGAGCCAGAAGAGAGGATGAGAGGACAGAGCCAGAAGAGAGGATAAGAGGAGAGAGCCAGAAGAGAAGATGAGAGGAGAGAGCCAGAAGAGAGGATGAGAGGAGAGAGACAGAAGAGAGGATGAGAGGAGAGATCAAGAAGAGAAGATGAAAGGAGAGAGTCAGAAGAGAGGATAAGAGGAGAGAGCCAGAAGAGAGGATGAGAGGAGAGATCAAGAAGAGAAGATGAAAGGAGAGAGTCAGAAGAGAGGATAAGAGGAGAGAACCAGAAGAGAAGATGAGAGGAGAGAGCCAGAAGAGAGGATGAGAGGAGAGAGCCAGAAGAGAGGATGAGAGGAGAGAGCCAGAAGAGAGGATGAGAGGAGAGAGCAAAAGAGAAGATGAGAGGAGAGAGCCAGAAGAGAGGATGAGAGGAGAGATCAAGAAGAGAAGATGAAAGGAGAGAGCCAGAAGAGAAGATGAGAGGAGAGAGCCAGAAGAGAAGATGAGAGGAGAGAGCCAGAAGAGAGGATGAGAGGAGAGAGCCAGAAGAGAGGATGAGAGGAGAGAGCCAGAAGAGAGGATAAGAGGAGAGAGCCAGAAGAGAAGATGAGAGGAGAGAGCCAGAAGAGAGGATGAGAGGAGAGAGCCAGAAGAGAGGATAAGAGGAGAGAGCCAGAAGAGAAGATGAGAGGAGAGAGCCAGAAGAGAGGATGAGAGGAGAGAGCCAGAAGAGAGGAAAAGAGGAGAGAGCCAGAAGAGAGGAAAAGAGGAGAGAGCCAGAAGAGAGGATAAGAGGAGAGAGCCAGAAGAGAGGATGAGAGGAGAGAGCAAAAGAGAAGATGAGAGGAGAGAGCCAGAAGAGAGGATGAGAGGAGAGATCAAGAAGAGAAGATGAAAGGAGAGAGCCAGAAGAGAGGATGAGAGGAGAGAGCCAGAAGAGAGGATAAGAGGAGAGAGCCAGAAGAGAGGATGAGAGGAGAGAGACAGAAGAGAGGATAAGAGGAGAGAGCCAGAAGAGAAGATGAGAGAGCCAGAAGAGAGGATAAGAGGAGAGAGCCAGAAGAGAGGATAAGAAGAGAGAGCCAGAAGAGGGGATGAGAGGAGAGAGCCAGAAGAGAGGATGAGAGGAGAGAGCCAGAAGAGAGGATGAAAGGAGAGAGCCAGAAGAGAGGATGAGAGGAGAGAGCCAGAAGAGAAGATGAGAGAGCCAGAAGAGAGGATAAGAGGAGAGAGTCAGAAGAGGGGATGAGAGGAGAGAGCCAGAAGAGAGGATGGGAGGAGAGAGCAAAAGAGAAGATGAGAGGAGAGAGCCAGAAGAGAGGATGAGAGGAGAGAGCCAGAAGAGAGGATGAGAGGAGAGAGCAAAAGAGAAGATGAGAGGAGAGAGCCAGAAGAGGGGATGAGAGGAGAGAGCCAGAAGAGAGGATGAGAGGAGAGAGCCAGAAGTGAGGATGAGAGGAGAGAGCCAGAAGAGAGGATGAGAGGAGAGAGCAAAAGAGAAGATGAGAGGAGAGAGCCAGAAGAGGGGATGAGAGGAGAGAGCCAGAAGAGAGGATGAGAGGACAGAGCCAGAAGAGAGGATGAGAGGAGAGAGCCAGAAGAGAAGATGAGAGGAGAGAGCCAGAAGAGAGGATGAGAGGAAAGAGCAAAAGAGAAGATGAGAGGAGAGAGCCAGAAGAGAAGATGAGAGGAGAGAGCCAGAAGAGGGGATGAGAGGAGAGAGCCAGAGGAGAGGATGAGAGGAGAGAGCCAGAAGAGGGGATGAGAGGAGAGAGCCAGAAGAGAGGATGAGAGGAGAGAGCCAGAAGAGAGGATGAGAGGAGAGAGCCAGAAGAGAAGATGAGAGGAGAGAGCCAGAAGAGAGGATGAGAGGAAAGAGCAAAAGAGAAGATGAGAGGAGAGAGCCAGAAGAGAAGATGAGAGGAGAGAGCCAGAAGAGGGGATGAGAGGAGAGAGCCAGATGAGAGGATGAGAGGAGAGAGCCAGAAGAGGGGATGAGAGGAGAGAGCCAGAAGAGAGGATGAGAGGAGAGAGCCAGAAGAGAGGATGAGAGGAGAGAGCCAGAAGAGGGGATGAGAGGAGAGAGCCAGAAGAGAGGATGAGAGGAGAGAGCCAGAAGAGGGGATGAGAGGAGAGAGCCAGAAGAGGTGATGAGAGGAGAGAGCAAAAGAGAAGATGAGAGGATTATTGGCAGTCCCAGCATCTCAGCGAGCCTCGGAGATGGTGCTCCCCGCCCCTACACAGCTCATCGCTCCAATGAGTGTGGAGGATCAGAGTAGGAGAGATGCTGACTGACTGTTCGGGGAGGAGTGAGAACCGAACCATCGGTGGTGTTCGTGGCTCGGTTCTCAGTGCAGAGATACCAGGGGACAGCTGCAGCATCGGTCTGATGCTCCATCCACCGAGGTAAGTATGAATCTAAAAAAAAAAACGAAAACCTGTACTTCTCTTTTATGGAGAAAACAGCAAGTGGAGAGGAGAGAATGAGGAGACCTGGGAGTATTTAGCAGAGTAAGGCAATTAGTATTAGTTTTATTATTTATTTATTAATTTATTTATAGCGTTATAACTCAACACACAGCCATTAATGTCTAAACCGCTGGCAACAAAAGTGAGTACACCCGTAAGTGAAAATGTCCAAATTGGGCCCAATTAGCCATTTTCCCTCCCCGGTGTCATGTGACTCGTTAGTGTTACAAGGTCTCAGGTGTGAATGCGGAGCAGGTGTTTAAAATTTGGTGTTATCGCTCTCACTCTCTCATACTGGTCACTGGAAGTTCAACATGGTACCTCATGGCAAAGAACTCTCTGAGGATCTGAAAAAAAAGAATTGTTGCTCTACATAAAGATGGACTAGGCTATAAGAAGATTGCCAAGACCCTGAAACTGAGCTGCAGCACGGTGGCCAAGACCATACAGCGTTTTAACAGGACAGGTTCCACTCAGAACAGACCTCACCATGGTCGACCAAAGAAGTTGAGTGCACATGCTCAGTGTCATATCCAGAGGTTGTCTTTGGGAAATAGACGTATGAGTGCTGCCAGCATTGCTGCAGAGGTTGAAGGGGTGGGGGGTCAGCCTGTCAGTGCTCAGACCGTACGCTACACACTGCATCAAATTGGTCTGCATGGCTGTCATCCCAGAAGGAAGCCTCTTCTAAAGATGATGCACGAGAATTCCCGCAAACAGTTTGCTGAAGATAAGCAGACTAAGAACATGGATTACTGGAACCATGTCCTGTGGTCTGATGAGACCAAGATAAACTTATTTGGTTCAGATGGTGACAAGCGTGTGTGGGGGCAACCAGGTGAGGAGTACAAAGACAAGTGTGTCTTGCCTACAGTCAAGCATGGTGGTGGGAGTGTCATGGTCTGGGGCTGCATGAGTGCTGCCGGCACTGGGGAGCTACAGATCATTGAGGGAGCCATGAATGCCAACATGTACTGTGACATACTGAAGCAGAGCATGATCCCCTCCCTTCAGAGACTGGGCCGCAGGGCAGTATTCCTACATGATAATGTCCCCAAACACACCTCCAAGACGACCACTGCCTTGCTAAAGAAGCTGAGGGTAAAGGTGATGGACTGGCCAAGCATGTCTCCAGACCTAAACCCTATTGAGCATCTGTGGGGCATCCTCAAACGGAAGGTGGAGGAGTACAAGGTCTCTAACATCCACCAGCTCTGTGATGTCGTCATGGAGGAGTGGAAAAGGACTCCAGTGGTAACCTGTGAAGCTCTGGTGACCTCCATGCCCAAGAGGGTTAAGGCAGTGCTGGAAAATAATGGTGGCCACACAAAATATTGTCACTTTGGGCCCAGATTGGACATTTTCACTTAGGGGTGTACTGACTTTTGTTGCCAGCGGTTTAGACATTAATGGCTGTGTGTTGAGTTATTTTGAGGGGACAGCAAATTTACACTGTTATACAAGCTGTACACTCACTACTTTACATTGTAGCAAAGTGTCATTTCTTCAGTGTTGTCACATGAAAAGATAGAAGAAAATATTTACAAAAATGTGAGGGGTGTACTCACTTTTGTGAGATACTGTATTTATTATTTTCTAGTGGTAATAAAGTACAGTGTTTTTTATTTTGTAGTATTACTAATATATTTATTATTATTTATTTGTTGTTGATACTATATTATTATTATTATTATTATTATACATATTATATACATATTATCTCTTATTATATTGCTCCAAAGTCCTTTCATGTTTCTAGTTTTTAGAAACGAGAAAATAAAAAAGAACACCCACTAACCTCTTTTTCTGTGATATTGTGTTTCCGGAAGAGTCGGTCCAGAAGTTCCTCCCCGCAGCATCTAGTCTAATTAAGGAAAATAAAGTCTTGCCAAATGATATTCATATTATTTTACTTATCTATGCTCATGAATTAGGCAGTTATGTTAATATACTCATCCCTGCATCGTTTTGTAACAGTAAGCTGAACTCCGGTCATACAGCTAAATTTACAGATAAAATATATATCTATAGAAGTTATTTTCCTTCTAAAGGATTTGTATTTTTGCCCATCCAGTTCTGTGATTTACACAGCTCTGCAATTCACTGAACTACAGGGCTTAGAATGGGAGAGGAAGGGAGCAAAACCACAAGCCAGTCAGGATGTACTTGTATAGC
Source organism: Aquarana catesbeiana (assembly GCF_042186555.1). Lineage (NCBI taxonomy): Eukaryota > Metazoa > Chordata > Amphibia > Anura > Ranidae > Aquarana > Aquarana catesbeiana. The sequence goes on from NC_133328.1 coordinate 15,174,242, forward strand.
ACACAGATGGTTCAATTTATTGATAATTTAATGAAAAGTCTCCCCTGCTCCAGCCTGGCTGCAACCTGTGTTTCTGGGTGACCATTGACTGCCCCACTACTGCTAAAGACCCGTTTCCCTTTGTTCCAGTGTTCCTCACATCCCTGGCTGCCAAAGACTGCCGTCTCTCCTACACCCTGGTGCTGCAAGAGGTTCCCTCTAATGTATCTGTGCCCAGTCCTCTGTAGCTGCCTCTTTGGGTGAGGGAGAGGGCCGCAACCTGGGACTCATCAGCATCAAAACCTTCACCCCTTGTAGGGTGATCTGGTGAGTTCCAGAAAGCTCCCAAGATCCCGCACTTTGACCCTTCTAAGGACTCTGACCACCAATGAACAGGCTCTGAGTCCTCTTCCTCCTGTGTCACCGGCTATCCTGCCTTCCTAATATCCGCTGCCTCTCTGCAACTCCATTAAGAGAAATTTGTCTCTATGGTGGTCTCTACCACCTCCTAGTCTCTGCTGCTACTACCAGATAGAGGAACGTGAAAAAACGGTGCTGGACCCATAGAGTTATCTCACTGGTATTACTATGTAGATGTATTGATGTAGATCAGTGATCTCCAAACTGAGGCCCATTGGCCTGGATGTGGCCCTTTGCTTGCCTTTATCCGGCACCTGGGGCCCCATGCCACCCATTAACACTAATGATGGGGCACCATTTCTCCCACAGACACCAATGATGGGGCACCATTCCTCCCACAGACATCAATGATGGGGCACCATTCCTCCCACAGACACCAATGATGGGGTACTATTCCTCCCATTGACACCAATGATGAGGCACCATTCCTTCCACTGACACCAATTATGGCGCACCATTCCTCCCTCAGACACCAATGATGGGGCACCATTCCTCCCACAGACATCAACGATGGAGCACCATTCCTCCCACAGACACCAATGATGGGGCACCATTCCTCCCACAGACATCAATGATGGGGCACCATTCCTCCCACAGACATCAAAGATGGGGCAGCATTCCTCCCACAGACATCAATGATGGGGTACTATTCCTCCCATTGACAACAATGATGGGGCACCATTCCTCCCACAGACATCAATGATGGGGCATCATTCCTTCCACTTACACCAATTATGGCGCACCATTCCTCCCACAGACACCAATGATGAAGCACCATTCCTCCCACAGACATCAATGATGGGGCACCATTCCTCCCACAGACACTAATGATGGGGTACTATTCCTGCCACTGACACTGATGGGGGACTATTCCTCCCACTGACACCAATGATGGGGCACTATTCCTCCCACTGACACCAATGATGGGGCACCATTCCTCCCACTTACACCAATGATGGGGCACTGTTCCTCCCACTGACACCAATGATGGGGCACCATTTCTCCCACATGCACCAATAATGGGACACTATTCCTTACACTGATACCAACAATAGGGCACTATTCCGCTAAAACCAATGACGGGGAACTGTTTGCTCTCAACATCACAACGTTTTCTAATCCCTCTGGCCACAGTCTGGCCCCTCTAAAGCCTCAAAGACAGTAACCTGCCCCTTCAGAAAGCTTGGAGACCAATGATGTAGATGATTTGGGTTCCCAGGCAAACAGCTTCTACACCCCAGAGGATCTCCATGGTCTATTTAGCTTGTAGTATAATACAAAAAAAGCACCTCACTACTGCTATGTGTTCGACTTACAACTTTATTCCAGCTAAAGTCAGGGGGACAATCAAAAAAGTACCAACGCATTTCAGGGATCCAAAGGGATCTTCATCAGGGCTAGATGAAGATGATGATGGTCCTTATGTCCTTATGTTTTTTTTCTAGCCCTGATAAAGGGGCGCCCTTGGACCCCCATAACGCGTTGGTTATATTTTGGACTGTCCCCGACTTTTACTAGAATAAAAGTTGTATCTGGACCTCTTAGCAGTGGTGCGGCGCTTCAATTTCCTTTGTTGTTACACTACCACGTCCTCGTCAGCTGTCTGCGGCTAGCGGGCACAGACTCACGTCTGTCTGACAAAGTCAAAATCCATCAGATTAATCTCTTCTTTCTTGTATGAAGGATCATGTGACGTATTCAAATCAATGATCTTTTTTGTTTATTTTTACATATATGACCAGCACTTGGCATTTATTGCCAGCTGGAGCAACATGAATTACATGCTCATCAATGCACTGAAGTTTATTCATTGTCCAATTAGCCTGGCTTCCTATTGGATTATAAAACCATCATATTACACCTTATCTTACAATGCCTAAGCCCCTCCCCTCCAGCACCCACTGCCTGAAAGATGTTAGCGCTGAAATCTAATATAGCCTGCCTGTGCAATTCGTTTCGTTCTGAATTCGATTTTGACAAATTCGTTAATTTCCGAATTTTGACAAATTCGTTAATTTCCGAATTTCGAATTTCCGAAATTCTGATTTCCGAATTTTCAAATTTTCAAATTTTCGAAAATTCAAAATTTCGGAAATTCGGAGATTCAGAATTTCGGAAATTCGGAAATTCAAAATTTCGGAAATTCGGAAATTCAACATTTCGGAAATTTGGAACTTCGGACATTCGGAATTTCGGAAATTCGCATATTCAAAATTCGGAAATTCGAAATTTCGGAAATTCAAGATTCGGAAATTCGGGATTTCGCAATTTCGGAGATTCAAAATTTAGAAATTCGAAATTTCGGAAATTCGAAATTCGGAAATTTGAAGTTTTTCGGAAATTTGAAAATTCGAAATTAGGAAATTAGACCATTTGGAAACTCACAATTTCAAAATTCGGAAATTCAAAATTCGGAAATAGGGAAAATTCGGAAATTTGAAAATCCAAATTTTCGAAAATTCTAAATTTCAGAAATTCGGCGATTCGGAATTTCAGAAATTCGGAAATTCAAAATTCGGAAATTCACAATTTCGGAAATTCGGAACTTTGGACATTCGGAATTTCAGAAATTTGCAAATTCAAAATTCGGACATTCGAATATTCGAAATTTTGGAAATTTAAGATTCGGAAATTCGGGATTTCGGAAATTCGGGATTTCGGAAATTCGCAATTTCGGAAATTCGCAATTCAGAAATTCTAAAATTCAAAATTTCGGAAATTCAAAATTTGGAAATTTGAAATTTTTCGGAAATTTGAAAATTCGAAATTAGGAAATTAGAAAATTCGGAAACTCAAAATTTCTAAATTCGGAAATTCAAAATTCGTAAATACGGAAAATTCGGAAATTTGGAAATTGGAAATTTGAAAATCCGAATTTTCGGATTTCCGAATTCCAAATTTTCGAATCTCCGAAATTCCAAATTTTCAAATTTTCAAATTTCTGAAAAATTTCAAATTTCTGAATTTCGAATTTCCGAAAAAAGCAAAAAAACCGAATGAAACGAAAACGAACAAATATTTTGTCAGTGCACATGTCTAATATGCTCTAACTCCTGTCTTCTGGTATCCGGGGACATAAAATATCATGATGATATCACATGATATATGAAAAGGTTTCATGATTGTGCACAATTTGTGTCTGGCAGTCTATGTTGGGTCATGTTAAAAGGATACATTTCCAAAATAAGAATGAGTGTTTTCTTTGTTTCAAAGGCATCAAGGAGCAGAGTGATTCGCTCATGTGACACTTCCGACAATATGTCGCGCTCGCGGTACGCTTGCTGCCGAGTCTTACTTCTCAGTGGAATGAATTTGGCGGCACATGTCGCGCCATTTCCTTTGTGCACAACGCGTTTCACGAAGCCAAATGACCCTCTGAAAGGAGAGAAAGTCGAGAACATAAACTGTATTTTCTCTTACAGTGTATCATTTTATAGGAGTTCACTAAAGCGTATCTACAGCCTTTGATCTTTGGGATAGAGTAGAGAAGGTTTAAAAAAAACTCCACTTTCATGGGGAAAAAAAAGCAAATAAAATAAAAATAATAGTATAGTGTATACAGTTGCAATGGAAGTCATTATTTACAGGTGCATGTCAAAAAATTTGAATATCATCAAAAAGTTTTTCTGTTTCAGTAATTAAATTGAAAAAGCGAACTCATATATTATATAGATTCATTACACACAGAGTGATATACAGTGCACTGAAAAAGTTTTCATACCCCTTGAAATTTCCCACACTTTGTCATGTTACAACCAAAAATGTAAATGTATTTTATTGGTATTTTATGTGATAGACCAACACAAAGTGGCACATAATTGTGAAGTGGAAGGAAAATGATAAATTATGTTTTATTTTTTTTACAAATAAATATGTGAAAAGTGTGGGGGGGGGGGATTTGTATGGCGCCCTCCGGAGTCAATATTTTGTAGAACCGCCATTTACTGCAATTACAGCTGCAAGTCTTTTTGGGGATGTCTCTACCAGCTTTGCACATCTAGAGAGGGACATTTTTGCCCATTCTTCTTCTTTGCAGAATATCTCAAGCTCTGTCAGATTGGATGGAGAGCGTCTGTGAACAGCAATTTTCAAGTCTTGCCACAGATTCTCAATTGGATTTAGGTCTGGACTGTGATTGGGCCATTCTAACACATGAATATGCTTTGATCTAAACCATTCCATTGTAGCTCTGGCTGTATGTTGAGGGTCGTTGTCCTGCTGGAAGGTGAACCTCCGCCCCAGTCTCAAGTCTTTTGCAGACTCTAATAGGTTTTCTTCTAAGATTGCCCTGTATTTGTCTCCATCCATCTTCCCATCAACTCTGACCAGCTTCCCTGTCCCTGATGAAGAAAAACATCCCCACAACATGATGCTGCCACCACCATGTTTCACGGTGGGGATGGTGTGTTCAGGGTGATGTGCAGTGTTAGTTTTCCACCACACATAGCATTTTGCTTTTAGGCCAAAAATTTTAATTTTGGTCTCATCTGACCAGAGCACCTTCTTCCACATGTTTGCTATGTCCCTCACATGGCTTATTTTCGCAAACTGCAAATGGGACTTCTTATGACTTTCTTTCACCAATGACTTTCTTCTTGTCACTCTTCTATAAAGGGCAGATTTGTGGAGAACACGACTAATAGTTGTCCTGTGGACAGATTCTCCCACCTGAGCTGTGAATCTCTGCAGCTCCTCCAGAGTTACCATGGACCTCTTGGCTCTTCTCTGATGAATGCTCTCCTTGCCCGGCCGGTCAGTTTAGGTGAGCAGCCAGTCTTGGTAGGTTTGCAGTTGCGCCATACTCTTTCCATTTTCGGATGATGGATTGAACAGTGAGATGTTCAAAGCTTGGGATTTTTTTTTATAACCTAACCCTGCTTTATACTTCTCCACAACTTTATCCCTGACCTGTCTGGTGTGTTCCTTGGCCTTCAAGATGCTGTTTGTTCACTAAGGTTCTCTAACAAACCCCTGAGGGCTTCACAGAACAGTTTTATTTATACTGAGATTAAATTACACACAGGTGGACTCTATTTACTAATTAGGTGACTTCTGAAGGCAATTGGTTCCACTAGATTTTAGTTATCAGAGTAAATGGGGCTGAATACAAATGCACGCCACACTTTTCACATATTTATTTGTAAAAAATGTGGAAAACCATTTATCATTTTACTTCCCCATTCACAATTATGAGCCACTTTGTGTTGGTCCATCACATAAAATCCCAATTAAATACATTTACATTCTTGGTTATAACATGACAAAACATGGAAAATGTAAAAGGGTATGAATACTTTTTCAAGGCACTGTATTTCAAGCACTTCTTTCTTTTCATTTTAATGATTATTTATGATTATTTAATGATTATGGCTTACAGCTAGCGAAAACCCCAAATTCAGTATCTCAGAACATTAGAATATTGTGAAAATGTTGAATATTTTAGACTCATGTTGTCACAGTCTAATTAACTAATTGACTAACAAAACACTTGTAAAGATTACCTGAGCCTAAATGGTCTCTCAGTCGGGTTCAGTAGGTTACACAATCATGGGGAAGACTGCTGACTTGACAGTTGTCTAGAAGACAGTCATTGACACCCTCCACAAGGTAAGTCACAAAAGGACATTTGTCGCTAAAATCTTGTAAGAAGATATTTGAGTTTCTCCTGAAAGTTTCCTTTTCCGCCTCTTTCCTGCTACTTCCTTAAAGTTTGACTGTTTAATAAAGCATTGAAAACATACTCCAGTGTTTGTGTCATCCAGCAGTAAACTCAACGGAACCCCTAGACCCGGTGCCGGTGAAACAGAGGGAAGCAAAGTGAAGGTAACAGACCCATTTAAACCAGCAGCTCCACCGTGAGTAAGTGCTACATGTGGGGGCGTCGTCCGGGATTTGTTGACCGACAATTATTGCAACCCAGTGGAGTGTTTTACCGGGAGTTTACAGAGAGAGCTGGACTTTGAAAAAAAATCTTTTCAGGAAGAGGAAAGGTTAAACTGCGGGACTTTGCTTTTGGGTGCGTAGACGCTGGGCGCCAGAAGAGGCCCGGGAGCTACGTGACTGAAACAACAAGTGGGAGGAGTTACCCTACTTGCTACCACGTGGGACACATGTAGTGTGCTTGGCGCCAGAGGAGAAGAGAAGCCTCGTGATCGTGCTGAAAAGATCAGAGTGTGGCCATGTCTTTTCTGGCGTTGCAATCGGTTGTGGGACCCAGAGTGTTCCCTGCAAGCACCGTGATGAATCTGGAACTCTGCTTACGGATACTGAAGTTCGAATGAAGCCGCAGGGGAAGTTTGTCCTGTATAGCTCGGGAGATGTTGAGGGACTGGGCATGACCTGCCATCGGCGTGGAGGATTGACCGTGCATCTTTGTCCTTTCGGCCGATGTCCACAGTGTGGAGAGTATTTGTTTGTAGTGGAAGCCATCTGCTATGCCACCCCGTGCCTACCGGATGGATTGGGTGACAGGTATCGCTACAGTGGAAGCTGCTATCGCTACAGAGAGAGAGCGACGGGCCGCCACTTCGCCTGTTGCTACCGACAATGTTTCAGAAAGAGACACTGCTGTTGCCGTCTCAGGGGACATTACTTTGATTCCTGAGTCTACTACACCTGTTCCTGTGGTGCCCAGTAGTGTATTTAGGTTTTGTGCTGCCCTAGGCCTGACTAAACTGGTGCACCCACCCTGAAATTTTCGAGTGGGGACACTAGTTCTGAGGGACTGGGGGGGAGGCAATGGATTCCCTTAATTTGCATAGATTTCCTCTCACTTCCTGTTTGTCTATGGGGCAGGAAGTGAAGGGAAATCTCTGCAATGGGACAGGGATGGTAAAAAATAAACTGACAGGGGCTATAACCCTCCCTTATTCTATCCAAAAAGAAAAAAAAAGTGTTGCCTATAGTTCTACTTTAAGCACAAATGTCTGATCATTTTATGGAGAGGACTAAGAAGATATAACCATGCCAATGGTGCAGCAGAAAACATAGAGCACAGTGAGGAAGGTTTGTGGTCCAGGATGATAGGACAGTCAAAATTAGAAACGGCGCCCACAACCCCCCCCCACAGTTGTGGAATGCCGCCCGCCCGCATACCGGAAGCAGTGCGGCTGCTTTATGGGGGCGCTAGTCTAATTTGCCTCTCAGCCCAGTCCGCCCCATAAGACTGGCGCTACACTAACAGTGTAGCGCTAGCCGGGGGGGGACTCTTTCCGTGCTGCCCCCCTGCAAAGTGCTGCCCTAGGCCTGGGCCTTGTTGGCCTAGGCTAGGATACAGCGTTGGTGGTGCCTACTCAGAAGAAGGTGGGCTATGTGAAGGCTTCTCATGGCCATGGTCGAGGCCTACCCCAGAGGTTACCTGAGCCGGAGCTATCAGAGTCTACGTCTGGAACGGGTAAGCCATTGTTGGGGACTGTAAATAAGTATTTGCCAGCAGAGGAATTGAGAGACTCGGAAATAGAATCCATGCCGGATCTTTCCGGGGATGATGACTTGTTCGCATGTCGCAAGAGCTATTGTGGTCACAAGGTGAGGATGTTGCCTCCACAATCACCCTTCCTGAATGGACTGCCATGAGTTCTGGGAAGACGTCGCCCTGTGTGGCGACGCACAGTGCTGTTGCTGGGACTTTGTCAAAAGTTATTGATTCGCTACAGACACCGGCTGGGTCTATGGTGAAAAAGTCATTGGATTCCTGTGTACCGCCTGGTATGGGGAGAGACAGACCTTTGCCAAAACTTGCTCGCTTGCAAAGGATGTTAAACAAGCGTGTGGCCGCAGAGTATGGATTAGAGTTCCCCTATGTGCCCCAGGATGTCATGCGGGAGATTGAAGCTAGTCGGGAACTTTGGTACAATTAAGCTATTTGGGACTACTTGTCTGTGCCTAAGCCCTTCAGAAAGACTGGATGTTCTGTCCGGATGGATGAACGTTTTAACGGATGCTTTGTTCATTGGAACTATGGTCGGCATATCTATGCTGATAAAGTGGTGATCTGCAGACCGGGAAAGGACAAGGCTGTGTATTTTATTACCACTGTAGATAAAGAAGGAAAATATGTGACTCTACCAGATCCTCGGTTTTACTGGTAATTATGGACACTAATACCTTGAAGTTAGCTAGTTAGATAGCGACAGGATAAAGAGATCTGCGTGGTCAAGATCTACAGATCCTGTTCTGTGTTTAAATCCAAGGACTTCTGTTTGCTAGCCGGATTCCTTTTATAAGAAAAGTTCTTGTGCAGGGATGGACTCCAAAAGTACATATTCTTTCTAATATAAATCATAGGAAGAGAGTCTCATTTTAAATCAGGCTTTGCTCCTGGTGTTGCGTAGTGTGTATATGTGTGTTTAAATATGTTTCTTTTTCAGGGATCATCGGATCATATGCATAGCTGGGAGGCGTTTCAGCTAGTTAGTTAGTGAGGTTGTAAGAAAAAAAATTTATATTGTGGTTTTGTTCGCGGCTGTGAACATAATGTTTTATAGATATAAGTCTCATGTTGTCTTTAAACTGTCCTTTTTCTTTCTCTTTGCCTATCTAAAAGTTATGAGAAACTCAAATGCTACTCTCAGGCTTGAGAGTTACTGTTACTGCGTTCAGGACAGACGTTGGGGACAACGTCTATTGTAGTGGGGGGAGTATGTAGCGCTGGTAGATTTACAATCTACCGCAGATTAGGTAAATTTAGTAAATGGTGTGTTAGGAAGGTAAAAGTTTGCCTCTGTCCCAGCTTGGTTGATGTTGTGTGTGCTTCCGTGCTGACCGGTGGGTGTCGCTGTTACCATTAGTCGGTGTTGGAAAGGCAACGTGTCGAAGTGTATGGATGCTCCTCTGTCTCGGAGGCGAGCTCGGTGGAGGTGGTCCTCCGAGTTGCATTCTGGGAAGGGGGAATTTATGGGACAGACGCCATGTTCTAGGGGTCGTTTTACAGCCACCTGCTGGCCCTCGTGGACGACAGGTCTGCGTTAAGGAGCTACCTCGTGGTCCTCTGATTGGGAGGCCCATGATGCTACGGCGCAGGGGTGGGTCCAGAGGCTTGTCTGGGGCCTACCACCGCGGCCGAGGAATGGTCCTGAGCTGTCGGTCCTGTGTGACGAAGCTGAACAGCCGAGGAGATCCCAGGGGAGGACCCGTCTTGGAGAGATCACGCAGCGTGCTGGTCTGTAGAGGGGCCTGGTGACTCGGTTGGAGGACATATCCAAAAGAAGTAACCATACAGCATAGTGTCGCCGGTTCGGCTTAAAGGTTCAGGCACTGTGACTGACATTCACTGCAGAAGGTCTGATACATCCTGTGGCAGAGGATTGTGCAGATTTACCCCCCCAAATAAGTCTGTGGCAGAGACTTTAGATTCGTGCTGCGTACTGGCTGCTAGACCGGTGAGAGAGGCCTATCCAGACGAGCAAAGAGTGCGTCCCATGAAGGGAACGTATTCCACATAACTATCTGAATTCTACTGGGACATTTGTCGCTAAAATCTTGTAAGAAGATATTTGAGTTTCTCCTGAAAGTTTCCTTTTCCGCCTCTTTCCTGCTACTTCCTAAAGTTTGACTGTTTAATAAAGCATTGAAAACGTACTCCAGTGTTGGTGTGTGTGTCATCCAGCAGTAAACTCAACGGAACCCCTAGACCCGGTGGCGGTGAAACAGAGGGAAGCAAAGTGAAGGTAACAGACCCATTTAAACCAGCAGCTCCACCATGAGTTAGTGCTACAGTAAATTTTGCATTTCATTTGGAAATCAAGGACCTAGAGTCTGGAGAAAGAGTGGAGAGGCACAGAATGCAAGTTGCATGAGGTTTAGTGTGAATTTTCCACAGTCGGTGATGATTTGGGGAGCCATGTCATCTGCTGGCGTTGGTCAACCGTGTTTTATCAAGTCCAAAGTCAGCGCAGCCCTCTACCAGGAAATTCTAGAGCACTTCATGCTTCCCTCTGCTGACCAGTTTTATTGAGATGCTGATTAAATTTTCCAGCAGGACTTGGCACCTCCCCACACTGCCAAAACTACCAATACCTGGTTTAATGATCATGGTATCACTGTGCTTGATTGGCCAGAAAACTCGACCGACCTAAACCCCATAGAGAATCTGTGGGGTATTGTCAAGAGGAAGATGAGAGACATCAGACCCAACAATGCAGACAAGCTGAAGGCCGCTATCAAAGCAACCTGGACTTCCATAACACCTCAGCAGTGCCACAGGCTGATCACCTCCATGCCACGCCGCATTGATGCCGTAATTCATGCAAAAGGAGCCCCAACCAAGTATTGAGTGTATACTATACTGTACATGGACAGACTTTTCACTAAGCCAATATTTCTGTATTAAAAATTATTTTTTTTATTAGTCCTATGTAATATTCTAATTTTCTGAGATACTGAATTTTGGGTTGTCACTCGCTGTAAGAAATGCTTGAAATATATCACTCTGTGTGTAACGCATCAGTATATAAAATATATGAGTTTCACATTTTGAATTGAATGACTGAAATAAATTAACTTCTTGATAATATTCTAATTTTTTGAGGTGCACCTGCAATTGAATGTCATTAAAAATTACCTTTCCTTTTCAATCTGCGGCGCTGTAATTTTCTGGAAAATGTAATATGGCAACCTGGAGGTGTTCTGTATACAGACTATGTACAGAACGCCCCCCAGAAATGTCATTCCCTGCTTGTGTGATTGACTCACTGATTTTCACAAACTGCAAAACTCATCACATATCTGGTGCTGGGAATGTTCTTCCCACTGATCACCAATGTAAGGAACATTCTTCTCACTGATCACCAATGTAAGGAACATTCTTCTCACTGATCACCAATGTAAGGAACATTCTTCTCACTGATCACCAATGTAAGGAACATTCTTCCCACTGATCACCAATGTAAGGAACATTCTTCTCACTGATCACCAATGTAAGGAACATTCTTCTCACTGATCACCAATGTAAGGAACATTCTTCCCACTGATCACCAATGTAAGGAACATTCTTCTCACTGATCACCAATGTAAGGAACATTCTTCTCACTGATCACCAATGAAAGGAACATTCTTCTCACTGATCACCAATGTAAGGGACATTCTTCCCACTGACCACCAATGTAAGGAGCATTCTTCCCACTGATCACCAATGTAAGGGACATTCTTCTCACTGATCACCAATGTAAGGAACATTCTTCCCACTGATCACCAATGTAAGGGACATTCTTCCCACTGACCACCAATGTAAGGAACATTCTTCTCACTGATCACCAATGTAAGGAACATTCTTCCCACTGATCACCAATGTAAGGAACATTCTTCTCACTGATCACCAATGTAAGGAACATTCTTCTCACTGATCACCAATGTAAGGAACATTCTTCTCACTGATCACCAATGTAAGGAACATTCTTCTCACTGATCAACAATGTAAGGAACATTCTTCCCACTGATCACCAATGTAAGGAACATTCTTCTCACTGACCATCAATGTAAGGAACATTCTTCTCACTGATCACCAATGTAAGGAACATTCTTCTCACTGATCACCAATGTAAGGAACATTATTCTCACTGATCACCAATGTAAGGGACATTCTTCCCACTGATCACCATTGTAAGGAACATTCTTCCCACTGATCACCAATGTAAGGAACATTCTTCTCACTGATCACCAATGTAAGGAACATTCTTCTCACTGATCACCAATGTAAGGAACATTATTCTCACTGATCACCAATGTAAGGGACATTCTTCCCACTGATCACCAATGTAAGGAACATTCTTCTCACTGATCAACAATGTAAGGAACATTCTTCCCACTGACTACCAATGTAAGGAACATTCTTCTCACTGATCACCAATGTAAGGGACATTCTTCTCACTGACCATCAATGTAAGGAACATTCTTCCCACTGATCACCAATGTAAGGAACATTCTTCTCACTGATCACCAATGTAAGGAGCATTCTTCTCACTGATCACCAATGTAAGGAACATTCTTCTCACTGATCACCAATGTAAGGGACATTCTTCTCACTGACCATCAATGTAAGGAACATTCTTCTCACTGATCACCAATGTAAGGAACATTCTTCCCACTGATCACCAATGTAAGGAACATTCTTCCCACTGATCACCAGTGTAAGGGGTATTTTTCCCACTGACCCACTGAGGTGTAGATAAAATAATTACTAGCAGGAATTCCCTGAGACCTTAAAAGTCATTTCAAGGGTTCCTCTGTGTTAAAAAGATTGAGGAAGGCTGATCTATAGTACAGGAAACCAGTCAGTATCTAGACAGTGAGTCAAAGTAAAGACTGATGTGAGCTGGGAGTGAATTCCATTCCACCTACCTGCCAATCTCCTCTTTAACCTCAAAGAAAGATTTGAGCTTCCTTCTCTTATGAACAATTTTCGTGTCTTCTTCTTTCTCGTCTGGAAATGAGAACATTTTCGTCACACAATAGATAACCCGGCACAGCTCACCCACCCCAGGATCGTGGGATTATTGGATGTCACACCCACCAAATCCCACACAATAATGCTCTACTGTGGTTTAAATAAAAAAACATCGAAATGCTATGAAGATATATGGGCTGTCCCTCTGGAGAGAAAAGCAGAATTGCTCTTGGTAGGGAGAGTCCTGTGATCTTGTGTCACACTAACAATATTTAACATGAAAACTATACAGTATGTCATGGTCAGTCCATTTCCTCACCCTTTTCTACATATACTCCCTCCAATGTTGGCTGCACATCATTGCTCTGGGGTCACAGCAGCTATTTGTCGTCTCCACCAGGGGGCGCATGTAACAGAGTGACAACGCAAGAGCACAACCGGGAGACAGTTGTCACGCCATAACAAGAGGTGCCTGAACAAGGACCTTCATGGCAGAATCAGCAGACCTTATTTTAATGAAAGCTGCAGATTTTAAAAGATTTGAAAAACAGCTTTTAGAATTACATGCTAAAGCTTTTATGAAATCTTTGTAATTGGGTGTTTGTTTGTAGCCACGCTTCCCCAAGAATTTCTTCAGGTATTCAGCAAAGTTTTCTGTCTAAAGGCTCGTTCACACGTGCATTCAGATTGCTCTTCAGAGAGCATTTGACAGGCAGTGAGGGGGTGTTATATCACCAAAGCTCTGCCTGCTTTAACCCCTCAAACCCCACACACCAGTTATATTGTCCCTAAAAACAGCCACACCAGTTACAGTGTCCTTAATGACAATCACCCACATCAGTTACATTGTTCCTAATCGCCACCACACCAGTCCCAGCATCCCTGATCACCACCATACCAGTCCCAGTGTCCCTGATCACCACCATACCAGTCCCAGTGTCCCTGATCACCGCCATACCAGTCCCAGTGTCCCTGATCACCGCCATACCAGTCCCAGTGTCCCTGATCACCGCCATACCAGTCCCAGTGTCCCTGATCACCACCATACCAGTCCCAGTGTCCCTGATCACCGCCATACCAGTCCCAGTGTCCCTGATCACCGCCATACCAGTCCCAGTGTCCCTGATCACCGCCATACCAGTCATATTGTCCCTAATCACAGCCACCCCAGTTACAGTGTCTCAGATCACACCACACCAGTTACATTGTCCCCAGTCACTACCACACCAGTTACATTGTCCCCAATCACCACCACACCAGTTACATTCTGCCCAGTCACTACCACACCAGTTACATTGTCCCCAGTCACTACCACACCAGTTACATTGTCCCCAGTCACTACCACACCAGTTACATTGTCTCTGATCACCAACACAGCACTCACAAGTGTCTGTTTATGAAGCAGTGAACATCGATGATCCCGAGCATCGCCACTAATCACAGTTCATAAATGGTTCATGAAACAGAGAAAATTGGGGGAGAATATGTTTGAACATGTTCTCCCGCCGATGATCTCCGCACACTGAGAATCCTCATTGACTGACACAGAAACGGCCAGTTTATGAAGCTGCGATCTCAGCGCTTCACTGGCAATCTGAGTCAGAATTCACCTCCCCGATTCACCAGATCAGAGGTGGAGAATCGGGGAGTGAAAAGAGAATCCCGGGGGATCTGAGGAGGAAAGAGGAAGAATATTAACTTCCTTACAACTTAATCAGACCCCCCAAGACAGTAACCATGCCCCCTGTCATATTTATGTGTATACATATATATATATTTAATGTGTCTATATATATATATATATATATTTATATATATATATATAAATATACAGTCAGATCCATAAATATTGGGACATCAACACAATTCTAATCTTTTTGGCTCTATTCCCCACCACAATGAATTTGAAATTAAACAAACAAGATGTTCTTTAACTGCAGACTTTCAGCTTTAATTTGAGGGTATTTACATCCAAATCAGGTGAACGGTGTAGGAATTACAACAGTTTGTATATGTGCCTCCCACTTTTTAAGGGACCAAAAGTAATGGGACAATTGGCTGCTCAGCTGTTCCATGGCCAGGTGTGTGTTATTCCCTCATTATCTCATTTACAAGAAGCAGGTAAAAGGTCCAGAGTTCATTTCAAGTGTGCTATTTGCATTTGGAATCTGTTGCTGTCACCTCTCAATATGAGATCCAAAGAGCTGTCACTATCAGTGAAGCAAGCCATCATTAGGCTGAAAAAACAAAACAAACCCATCAGAGAGATAGCAAAAACATTAGGTGTGGCCAAATCAACTGTTTGGCACATCCTTAAAAAGAAAGAACGCACCGGTGAGCTCAGCAACACCAAAAGACCCGGAAGACCACGGAAAACAACTGTGGTGGATGACTGAAGAATTCTTTCCCTGGTGAAGAAAACACCCTTCACAACAGTTGGCCAGATCAAGAACACTCTCCAGGAGGTAGGTGTATGTGTGTCAAAGTCAACAATCAAGAGAAGACTTCACCAGAGTGAATATAGAGGGTTCACCACAAGATGTAAACCATTGGTGAGCCTCAAAAACAGGAAGGCCAGATTAGAGTTTGCCAAACAACATCTAAAAAAGCCCTTCACAGTTCTGGAACAACATCCTATGGACAGATGAGACCAAGATCAACTTGTACCAGAGTGATGGGAAGAGAAGAGTATGGAGAAGGAAAGGAACTGCTCATGATCCAAAGCATACCACCTCATCAGTGAAGCATGGTGGTGGTAGTGTCATGGCGTGGGCATGTATGGCTGCCAATGGAACTGGTTCTCTTGTATTTATTGATGATGTGACTGCTGATAAAAGCAGCAGGATGAATTCTGAAGTGTTTCGGGGAATATTATCTACTCATATTCAGCAAAATGCTTCCGAACTCATTGGACGGAGCTTCACGGTGCAGATGGACAATGACCCGAAGCATACTGCGAAAGCAACCAAAGAGTTTTTTAAGGGAAAGAAGTGGAATGTTATGGAATGGCCAAGTCAATCACCTGACCTGAATCCGATTGAGCATGCATTTCACTTGCTGAAGACAAAACTGAAGGGAAAATGCCCCAAGAACAAGCAGGAACTGAAGACAGTTGCAGTAGAGGCCTGGCAGAGCATCACCAGGGATGAAACCCAGCGTCTGGTGATGTCTATGCGTTCCAGACTTCAGGCTGTAATTGACTGCAAAGGATTAAAAAGTATTAAAAAGTGAAAGTTTGATGGATGATTGTTAATCTGTCCCATTACTTTTGGTCCCTTAAGAAGTGGGAGGCACATATACAAACTGTTGTAATTCCTACACCGTTCACCTGATTTGGATGTAAATATCCTCAAATTAAAGCTGAAAGTCTGCAGTTAAAGCACATCTTGTTCGTTTCATTTCAAATCCATTGTGGTGGTGTATAGAGCCAAAAAGATTAGAATTGTGTCACTGTCCCAATATTTATGGACCTGACTGTATATATATATATATATATATATATATTATGTGGGGGGACTCTTTATTTTATTAGCATTAACCACGCCGTCTGTCCATGTACTGAGCGGTGATAATTTATCACTGCTTAAGCACTTGCTTACCGGGCACTTTCACCCCCTTCCTGCCCAGGTGCCAATTTTCAGCGCTGTCACGCTTTGAATGACAATTGCCAGGTCATGTAACACTGTACCCAAATTACATTTTTATCATTTTTTTTTTCACACAGATAGAGCTTTCTTTTGGTGGTATTTAATTGCTGCTGGGTTTTTTTATTTTTTGCTAAATAAAACAAAAAAAAAGACAGAAAATTTTGAAAAAAAACACCAAAACTGTTTCATAGTTTGTAATAAAATTTTGAAAACAGGTAATTTTTCTCTTTTACTGATGTGCGCTGATGAGGCTGCACTGATGGGCACTGATAGGCGGCACTGATAGGCACTGATAAGGCAGCACTAATGGGCACTGATAGGTATCACTGATAAGCACTGATGAGGCGGCACTGATCGGTGGCACTGATGGTTGGCACTGATGGGTGGCACTGATAGGTAGCACTGATAAGCGGCACTAATAGGTGGCATTGATGGGCACTGATGATCACTGATGGGTGGCATTGATGGGCACTGGTAGGTGACACTGATAGGCAGCACTGATCTGCGGCACTGATTATGAGACACTGATGGGAATTGATTGGCAGCACTGGTGGGCATTGATGGGTGGCACTGTGGGCACTGGTAGGTGGCACTGGTGGGTACTGATAGGTGGCACTGGTAGGTGGCACAGTGGGCACTGGCAGCTGACACCGGTGGGCACAGAAAATGCAGTCGCGGCTCTCTGTGTGAGGGACGGATGTCCCTCTTCCAGAAGCCGGTAAAAGCGTGAGGGAAAAAAAAAAAGATTACCAAGCTTCTGTTTACATCACGTGATCAGCCATCATTGGCTGACAGCAGATCACGTGATAACTGGTAAGGGACCGGGATCGACCCCTTACTCTGATCTGTGATCAGCCCAGTCTCACAGACTTGTTGACCACAGAGCGCGCCGCGTGCGACCCGCAGGTATACGCAGAGAGCGCTTGCGGCAAGTAGTTTATAAACTGACACCTCTGTGTTTCAGTGAATTTCTGGTACTGTAAAGTCTCAGGAGATTCCAGTATCGGGGGCCGCTCTCCACTGTTTGAAGCGTTTGTAGATCTCTTCACTCCTCCAAAGTAGAAGCGATCTACAAAACTTCATGAACAGGCACACAGAGGAGAACGATCTCCTCTGAGAACGCCGGAGAATGAAGCAGTGAAATGTTTTCACTGCTTCATAAACGGACACCTCAGTGTCCCCGATCACCATCACAAAAGTCATATTGTCCCCAATTACAGCCAAACAAGTTACAGTGTCCCCGATCACCACAACAGCAATGACAATGTCACAACAAAGACTTGTTCACATGTGCGATGCGCTCTGAAGAGCCACCCATGTTCGGATGGCACTTCAGAGAGCATTTGACAGGCAGCGAAGATATAACACGTAGTCACCACCTGCTTTAAAGCCTCGAAGTCCACAATAGAAACACTGCAACCACATGCATTGCACATGGTTGCAAGGCCAGTGGTGTCTCCAGCTTTCATATTTAGGGGGGGCACATGGGGGGACAGGGACAAAAGTAGTAGGGCAACTATAAAATGCAATTTTATATATATATATATATATATATATATATATATATATATATATATATATATACATACATACACACATATATATATATATATATATATATATATATATATATATATATATATATATACATACACATATATATATATATACTGGGGCCCTTTACTACGACCCCACAACGGCCCTTTCACATGTTCTGCAGTGAGCTCCCTTCCTACTGTATTGGGGTCCCCCAGGGTGGCAGAAAACAAGAGATATATGTCACCAGCATACCAAGAAAATATAAGGATCCAAAGCAGTGGGAGAACTATCAGGGTTGCAAAGGTTGTCTTGCCTCCGGGCCCTGGTGTTCTGCCACTGTGGGGTTCCCCAGCCTCCTCTTGCTGTCCTGCCCCTGCTATTGACAGCTCTGGTCTGGCATCTCTTGGAATTTACAGGCTGGTTCTCCTGTCCTAAGGATGGGAGAAATCAGTCTGTTTTTTCAGTAACTGAGAGTCCTGGTGGAGTCCTTCCTGCAACTCGCTCTTCTCCCTGCCAATGAGGATGCAGGGGAAGGAGCAGATTGGGCGGCCGTGGTTGTGTGAGCGCTCGCATTATGCAGTGTCAGCAAGCAGAGGGAGGGGGGAGGAATCACCCGCAGGAGCTGACTGGGGACTCTCTCCCTCTTAGACATTGATTTTTTGTAAAAAAAAAAAAATGTTTTTTTATTGGGGGGGCACATGGTGGGGCACAGCATAATGTGGGGGGGGGGATCAGGGCCCCCTCTGGCCCCCCCCATAGGGACGCCATTGTGCAAGGCGCTTGCAGAGTGGCCCCATTCACTTGAATGGGTTGTATTTGGCTGGCGCTACACCCGCGAAAAAGCACAAAAGCAACATCCTGCTGTGGCCTAAAAAGCAAAGCATCGCAGCTGTGGCATGTGTACACCCCCTGGTGCAGCTAAAGGGGGTAGTGGTTATATGGTTTTAAAAGTGCATCCCAAAGTGCAACCCCCCAACTTCACATGTGAATAGCCCTAACACAAGCAATCC
The DNA here is from genome assembly GCF_042186555.1 of Aquarana catesbeiana. Classification (NCBI taxonomy): domain Eukaryota; kingdom Metazoa; phylum Chordata; class Amphibia; order Anura; family Ranidae; genus Aquarana; species Aquarana catesbeiana. Next base: position 15,193,219 of record NC_133328.1, read on the forward strand.
AATGCGAATATCATGGATAAAGGCAGGGCTCACCTAATAACAGAAGTGACAGTCCTGCCCTGTAGCATAGCTACATGCTGTCGATAGATTATAGGAAATAATTACCTTCCTGCATAACCAGCTCGGCCTTGCAAGACACCTCACCCCCGCCGTTCCTGGCCACACAGGTGTACACCCCGCCATCGCCGCGCTCTGTGCTCCGTATGACCATGGAGCACTTCCTGCCATCTCTCACAAGCTCGATCCGATCGCTGTCCTTCAGCAACGTGTTATCCTGCAGCAGAAAACAAAGACTTTTGAGGCATCCAGAATCATATACAAGTGTATCCGGAAAGTATTCACAGCGCTTCACTTTTTCCACATTTTGTTATGTTACAGCCTTATTCCAAAATAGATTAAATTTATTATTTTCCTCAAAATTCAACAATCAATCCCCCATAATGACAAAGTGAAAGAAGCTTGTTTGAAATCTTTGCAAATTTATTAAAAATAAAAAATGAAAAAATCCCATGTACATAAGTAGTCACAGCCTTTCCTATGGCACTCAAAATTGAGCTCAGGTCCATCCTGTTTCCACTGATCATCCTTGAGATGTTTCTACAACTTGATTGCAGTCCTCCTGTGGTAAATTCAGTTGATTGGACATGATTTGGAAAGGCACACACCTGTCTATATAAGGTCCCACAGTTGCAGTGCATGTCAGAGCACAAACCAAGCCACGAAGTCCAAGGAATTCTATGTAGACCTCCGAGACAGGATTGTATGGAGGCACAGATCTGGGGAAGGGTACAGAAACATTTCTGTAGCATTGAAGGTCCCAATGAGCACAGTGGCCTCCATCATCCGTAAATGGAAGAAGTTTGGAACCACCAGGACTCTTCCTAGAGCGGGCCGCCCAGTCAAACTGAGTGATCGGGGGAAAAGGGCCTTAGGGAGGTGACCGAGAACCTGATGGTCACTCTGACAAAACTCCAGTGTTTCTCTTTGGAGAGAGGAGAACCTTCCAGAAGAACAACCATCTCTGCAGCTCTCCACCAATCAGGCCTGTATGGTAGAGTGGTCAGACGGAAGCTACTCCTCAGTAAAAGGCACATGACAGCACACCTGAAGTTTGCCCAAAGGCACCTGAAGGACTCTCAGACCATGAGAAACAAAATTCTCTTGTCTAATGAAACAAAGATGGAACTCTTTGGCCTAAATAGCAAGCGTCATATCTTGAGGAAACCAGACACTGCTCATCACCTGGCCAATACAATCCCTACAGTATAGCATGATAGTGGCAGCATCATGCTGTGGGGATGTTTTTCAGCGGCAGGAACTGGGAGACTAGTCAGGATCGAGGGAAGGATGAATGCAGCAATGTACAGAGACATCCTTAATGAAAACCTGCTCCAGAACGCTCTGGATCTCAGACTGGGGTGAAGGTTCATCTTTTAACAGGACAACAACCCTAAGCACACAGCCAAGATAACAAAGGAGTGGCTGCCGGACAACTCTGTAAATGTCCTTGATTGGCCCAGCCAGAGCTCAGACTTAAACCCGATTGAACCCTCGGGAGGGATCTCAAAATGGCTGTGCACTGATGCTCCCCATCCAAACTGATGGAGCTTGAGAGGTCCTGCAAAGAAGAATGGGAGAAACTGCCCAAAAATAGGTGTGCCAAGCTTGTAGCATCATACTCAAAAAGACTTGAGGTTGTAATTGGTGCCAAAGGGGCTTCACCAAAGTATTGAGCAAAGGCTGTGAATACTTATGTACATGGGATTTTTTTCATTTTTTTATTTTTAATAAATTTGCAAAGATTTCAAACAAACTTCTTTCATGTTATCATTATGGGGTATTGTTTGTAGAATTTTGAGGAAAATAATGAATTTAATCCATTTTGGAATAAGGCTGTAACATAACAAAATGAGGAAAAAGCAAAGCGCTGTGAATACTTTCCGGATGCACTGTATACAGAGCGGAGGAGATTTTCAAATATCCAAATAAATTCAAACTCTATTTCATAAGGAAAGCTTATTAAAACATACACTCAGCATCCAAAAAGGAGGAGAAAAAAAAAAACAGACCATGTGATTGCTATGGATCCAGAAAAATTGACCCCCTGCACTGCCTAGCTATAATGTTTTGTATCTTTAAAAAATGGCTTTTTAGATGGAGACTAGAGATAGTAGTGTCCCATAATGGTCTAGGACCATCCTCACCTGGGTCAGTACTTCACAGGTCTCCAGGTCATGATGTCGGTAAGTTAACTGTGGGAAGCCAGCTGTGACTCCTTGCGGCTTCACAGCCGGCTTCCCACTGTGCATGCATGAGCTGCACTTTGTGAATAGTCCCGCAGCTTCTTAGGACCTATGATGTACCCCAGAAGGTTGCCGACAGGGAGGGGGGTGGGAAATTTTGGTGGAATTGCTTGGGAAAAGTTGGAGTGGGTACCTGTCCAAGCCAGGTACCTGTTTCCCTCCTGCCCCAAAAAACTTCCAAAAGAAGAAGAGGAGGGCATAAAGTGGAACTTCCCCATTAGGGTGAAGTTCTGCTTTAAAGTGGAACTACACTGCATCTGAGAACTACAAACAAAAAACACAATACATTTTTTATCTCTTTTTCGTTCATTTTTTATTTTAACACTGTCCCTTTATTGTTTTTATCACTTTTATTTCTATTACAAGGAATGTAAACATCCCTTGTAATAGAAATAAGGGATGACAGGTCCTCTTTACGGAGAGGTCTGGGGTCCACAAGACTCCAGGTCTCTCTTCTACCTTTAAAAGCAAAGGTTCAAAAAGAAAAAAGTTGTTAACTTCCGCCCTAGACTGGACGTGATGTCACGATGTTGCTCCAGTGCTTCAAGACCATAGAGGAGATTAGAGATGATCTGGTCTCTGGGAACCTCTATGGGCAGCCATGAGGCCTGTTGGATCGTTTCTCGGGCACACTGGTAAAAATGCTAGGCCAGAGAAAAACCGGTGAGAGGCGGGAGGGGACGTTCTCCACCTCCCGCCAGTGTTTCTCAGGCTTACTGAGCTAATTGGCCACTCGGACCATTTTAATGAGATAGCCATGACAAAAAAATACTGGGGTTATGGCTGATATCTTCAGCCATAATCCAGGTAAACCACTTGCAAACTTCACTATATATATACTGTTTATATTGCAGTCGGTAATTGGCTATGCTTGCATATTCTGCACAGGAAGGACTTTTTTTTGCTCTCGATGCTCTCTCCTGTAACGCTGTTCTCACACTCTCTCCTGTAATGCTGTTCTCCTACGCAAGTTAATCTGAATTCTACATTCCTCTCATTTTATCATGTGACCAACACATACACTATTCTTGAAACAGGATCTTCATACTGACCCCTCTGATGTATTAATATTTTCATTTAGATAAATAATGACAGTATGTATGGAGTGGACATCGAGAGGATCCTGGCATTGCAGAGACTGTGGGGTGTCCTTGCACTCACCTTGTACCAGGTAACGGTAAGTGGGGGGCTTCCGTCTATAACTGCGTCAAACTGTGCCGTCTCCCCACAGTTGGCGTGCACATCTTCTATAGTCACCTGCATATACGGGGGTCCTGGAAAACACAATACGTGTATATTCATTTTCAGATGGTCAACTAAATACATTGGAAGGATTTTTAGCAAAATGTGTTACAACCTTGCACCCTGCAGATTCTTCTCTTTAGGTATAAGCAGAATACCGCTTCAGGTGGGTGCACTCTTTCTGGGTGCACGTGCTTATTTCTGAGAAATTATTACTCAATATGCTAGATGACCACACTCCAATAAAAAAAGTAAAAAAAATCTTCAAAGTTGTGGGCATGTTCTGTAAATTAAATGATGCAAATCCTCAAACAATCCATGTTAAATCCAGGTTGTGAGCCAAAGATCTATATAGAGGAATCAGGACCTCATTCCTCTGCTGGTGATCCCTCTAGTGATATAAAGATCTATATAGAGGAATCAGGACCTCCTTCCTCTGCTGGTGATCCCTCCAGTGATATAAAGATCTATATAGAGGAATCAGGACCTCCTTCCTCTGCTGGTGATCCCTCTAGTGATATAAAGATCTATATAGAGGAATCAGGATCTCCTTCCTCCTGCTGGAGACCCCTTTAGTGATATAACGATCTATATAGAGGAATGAGGACTTCCTTCCTCCTGCTGGAGACCCCTTTGGTGATATAAAGATTGTGATCCCTCTAGCATACCTCCCAACATTTTGAGATGGGAATGAGGGACACCTACTAGCAAACATAGGTAGGCATAGGACACGCCCCATGCCAAACCCCCTTAAAGGAGAATTAACCAAAAAAAGGTTCATTAAATCCACAAGGGCTTTTTTTTTTACCACTACTATTCCTTTATACTGGCTGTTAAAATTTACAAATGCAGCAATTTAGAAATTAGATGAAAGGTTTAGCACTGGGAAACACTTTTTGAAAGATAAAAAGTGCATTTCATATGCAACTATATAGATCAGACCAAAATGAGGGACAAATGAGGGGGAAAGAGGGACAGAGGGACATTGCTTCAAATCAGGGACAGTTGGGAGCTATGCTCTCTAGTGATATAAAGATCTATATAGAGGAATCAGGACCTCCTTCCTCTTGCTGGAGACCCCTCTAGTCATATAAAGATTTATATGGAGGAATCAGGACCTCCTTCCTCCTGCTGGAGACCCCTCTAGTCATATAAAGATTTATATGGAGGAATCAGGACCTCCTTCCTCTTGCTGGAGACCCCTCTAGTCATATAAAGATTTATATGGAGGAATCAGGACCTCCTTCCTCCTGCTGGAGACCCCTCTAGTCATATAAAGATTTATATGGAGGAATCAGGACCTCCTTCCTCCTGCTGGAGACCCCTCTAGTCATATAAAGATTTATATGGAGGAATCAGGACCTCCTTCCTCCTGCTGGTGATGGACCACTTCTATGTTTCTATGCTGCTCCCACCCCTCTCTCTCCTTTCTTTTTTTTCAATTCTGTTTATTGAATTTCACAGTATTGGTACAAAGAAAAGAAATAGCTGCCACGGATAGAGACGGAGGAACCACACTGCACGTGTGCAGTCTGAAGGGGTCGGAGTGGCTGCTAGGGGACGCACACTTATAGGGTCCAGCACATCCTTCAGCAGGATGGAGGAGGATTAAGGGACCAGCAGTTTCTGCAGAGAGATTCCCAATGCTGTAAAATGTAATGCAGAAAATAAAGACGTCCTGCGAGTCTCCGTATTGCATTAAAACTTTCATTTCTTAAACGTTATCCCCTTTATCCTGCGACAATATCATTTTATTAATCTCCCTGCAAGCTCCTGTTATTAATAAATGTGTTTGTGAAGATTCAGGCCGTAAGATGCCATTATCGTGATTTAAGGACAATTAAATAATCATCGTGTTATTTGTGCTTCAGCAGAGCTCAGAAATATGTACTCATTTGTCTGGAAGAATACACTCCGTAATTACTTGTCATTCCGAGATCACTTGTGGAACAGAAAATTTCCCCGCAAAATGCAATAATTATGAAAAAAAGACGTTTCTTTTGTTAATGCGCAACTAAAGGCTGTTTATTCCCAATGTTATTGACTAAGAACAAGTCCCAGCACTGGCGTCATAATGTGTATTGTGGGCAAATATCTTCCCTACCTGCCTAAATCTAATAAAATATTCCCAATAACCACCAATTTATGTGAGTGTAGCCCAAGTCGGTAGGACATTGTTGGAGATCTTTTAGGGTTATATTGGCCGGCTTTGCTGGTGTATCGCCCTCCTAGATAGGCACCTGGATTGGATTCATTTAGTTCTGGCTCATTGTACTCCACAGCGGATGACAGATCAGTGTACCGGCCCGCTGCGGGTACCATGTGATCGCTGTGACCAATCACAGCAGATCACATGACAATTGTACACAATGAATGGCTATGATTCATGCCATTCATTGTGTAGTGAGCTGCACGATTCTGGATAAAATGAGAATCACGATTTTTTTGCTTAGGATAAAGATCGCGATTCTGAAGAGCTTTTTTATTTTAACGATTTACACCCCCTAAACATTAGGTATTAGGTAGGGATTATCAAACAAGATGGCAAACAAAAAACAAAAAACAAAATAAATAAATAAATAAAAATAAGACATACTACTCTTTGCTTCAAGAAATGTAATGAAAAATAATGTAATGTGTAAAGTAAAAAAAAAAATTACCATTAAAGAGTTCCGCCCACCCCACGAAAAATTCAGCAGCTACAAATACTGCAGCTGCTGACTTTTAATATATGGACACTTACCTGTCCACGGAGTTCGTGATGTCGGCACCCCAGCCGATCTTCGGATTGGCTGTTGGGTGCAGCCGCCGCCATTTCTGGTGAGGGAACCCAGCAGTGAAGCCTTTCGGCTGTACAGCCAGTTCCCTACTGCGCATGTTACATACCGGTAGTTACATATGATAGTTACATAGTTACATATGGTAGTTACATAGTTACATAGTAGGTGAGGTTGAAAAAAGACACAAGTCCATCAAGTCCAACCTATGTGTGTGATTATGTGTCAGTATTACATTGTATATCCCTGTATGTTGCGGTCATTCAGGTTCTTATCTAATAGTTTTTGAAACTATCGATGCCCCCCCGCTGAGACCACCGCCTGTGGAAGGGAATTCCACATCCTTGCCGCTCTTACAGTAAAGAACCCTCTACGTAGTTTAAGGTTAAACCTCTTTTCTTCTAATTTTAATGAGTGGCCACGAGTCTTGTTAAACTCCTTTCTGCGAAAAAGTTTTATCCCTATTGTGGGATCACCAGTACGGTATTTGTATATTGAAATCATATCTCCTCTCAAGCGTCTCTTCTCCAGAGAGTATAAGTTCAGTGCTCGCAACCTTTCCTCATAACTAAGATCCTCCAGACCCTTTATTAGCTTTGTTGCCATTCTTTGTGCTCGCTCCATTTCCAGTACATCCTTCCTGAGGACTGGTGCCCAGAACTGGACCGCATACTCCAGGTGCGGCTGGACCAGAGTCTTGTAGAGCGGGAGAATTATCGTTTTATCTCTGGAGTTGATCTCCTTTTTAATGCATGCCAAAGAAAATTAGTTTTTTGGGAATCTTTGGTCTTTTTTTGTTTATTTAGCAAAAAAAACAAAAAAAAACAGTGGCGATTAAATACCACCAATAGAAAGCTCTATTTGTGTGAGAAAAAAATTATAAAAATTTCTTATGGGTACAGTGTAGCATGACCGGGCAATTGTCATTGAAAGTGTGACAGCGCTGAAAGCTGAAAATTGGCCTGGGCAGGAAGAGGGTGAAAGTGCCCAGTATTGAAGTGGTTAAAGGGGTCATTGTGTCCGGTGTCCTGAAGTACTCAGTCTATTTTATTCTTTTTTTTTTTGTTGTTAATCAACAAAAAAGGTTTTTATTGATGAGAACACAAGGCACTACAAGGTATAATTGCACAGGTATACAATCAATGCACAACAGTATTATGTGCAGGGCTTTTTTTCTCAAACAATAGGTGCTAGAACTCAACCACGACCCCCCAAAACCCCTCCCCCCACACACACCCTCCAAATCACTTTAAATAGTGGGTATAGTCATATTTCACAAACAGTAGACGGGTTATAAAGGGGCATTAAATACCAGTATTGCATTACATACAGAGTGCAGAGCTGTCACTTGTAAACACAGAAACCAGACTTCTGTGTTTACAAGTGATTGTGGTGAGCAGGCACCAAAGGGTCTGAGCCAGAGGTGGTGGAACTGAGTTCCACCAAGTTCCCCCTGAAAAAAAGCCCTGATTATGTGTATGCTAAACAATCTATAGGTATTCGAAGATGTCTAACCATCCTGCCAATTCCATATCATAGAAATCATTGTATAATACCCAAAGCTCTCTCAGCACCTGTAACCAAAGGGGGTGCAACCAACAACAGAAAAACAGTAAAAAGAAAAAATATCTGGAAAAAAGAAAAGCAAATCATAAAATAAAATATCTCTCTTCAACTTCATCGGCAATGTGTGTAGTGGTAATAACATTAAGTTACCAGTAGACCTCCTCCAATAGACTGCCCGTTCTGCCATATATTTATCAGGAGTCCCTGTGCCAAGGCTGCTATCCCAGTAGTAGTCTATCTAATGCCAGTTGTGGTGGTGCCACATCTGGTGAGTTCAGCCAGCTCTGCCATATACCGTAGAATTTTCTTGGTGATTTCCTGTGATGGTACGTATTTTTTTCCCGGATAAGGGTGGTTTTAACCTGTTGGATCCATTGTGTTATTTTAGGTGCATTTGCCAAAGACGGGCAATCAGCTTTCTGGCTATATATAGGAGCCTCGTGAGGGCAATGCACACCAAAGGGGTGTACAGTTCCTCATTAAAGCTCCCCATTAGGCACGTCAGTGGGTCCACCTCCAACTGCACCTGGAAAATGCTATTGATTTTGGCAACAATGGAGCTCCAGTACCTCACCAGTTTAGGACATCTCCAGAGCATATGGATAAGATCTCCTGAATGGACTTGACACTTTGGGCTAATAGGGGTGTCCCTCCTGCCCCATTTGTGCAACTGCACCGGCGTACGATACACACGATGCAATATGAACAGATAGGATAGTCTTCGTGCTGCAGATACTGACACTTGTGGTCCCACCTCCAAAATCTGCTCCCATTGTTCCCCATCAATAGGGCCAACATCACTTTCCCACTTCTCTCTACATGGTAAAAGGTCAGGAGCTTGTATATGTGATAGTAGATGAGTATAGATTCTTGAGATGATCCCTTTCTTCTTGGGTTCAATGAATATAGACTCCAGGAATGCTGAGTCGTCTAGTTTCATATTAAAGTAATTACCTTGGCATCTCAGAACATAGTGTAGTTGAACATATTGATAATGGGGAATTCCCTTAGCAATTGAGAGTATGGCTTCAGTGTGGATCCATCCAGAATTTGATATAGGAATTTAATCCCCACTCTCTCCCAAATTGGATGCCTGGGAACCTTAGAAAGATCTGCGTAGAAGCGATTGCGCCAGATGGAGGTTTGACGCGTATAACCCATCACTCCAATTGTATTTTTTTTTTACTCCCTTCCATATTTTCATGAGTAGCTGAGTCGAGGGGCAATTAAAGGGGGTGTTGGGGAATCCCATTTCCATATGGGACAGGGCGGTGTAAGCTACATCCAGGCCAATAAGAAGACTCCTGGAGGGGTCCCTGACCGTTGCAAGGTCCCACCCCGTGAAATGTTGTAACTGGGCTGCAGAATAATACATTTGAGGGTGCGGAACAGCCATTACGCCTTGATCTTTTGGGAGTTGCAGAGTGGCAAGCTTAATAAGTGCCACTCCACTCCGCCCTGAATTGCGAGTCAATCCGTCGGAACCAATAGTGTGGTACCCAGATTGGTGCGTTATGTAAAATGTACAGTAGTTGTGGTGCCCAGATCATCTTGATAAGATTTACACGCCCGGTTACTGATAGTGGTAGCCTACTCCAGCTAGCTTGTTTTTGCTGAAATTTCCTCAATATCGGTTTTAGGTTCAGTGTGATGTAGTCCCCTGGGTCTTTGGTCACCACTATAACCAAATATTTGAACAAGGTAACAACTTGTATATGTGAGAGATCCTCTGGTAGAGGAGTCAATAGAGGGTCTAATGGTAGGAGAGCTAATTTATGCCAGCTAATGGCAAAGCCCGATAGCTGCCCGAACTGGTCAATTAGGGACATCACTGCCCTTAGAGAATCCCCAGTGTCTCCCAAGTACAGTAGTGTATCATCCGCGTACAATGAGATTTTTTCCTCGTTTTGACCACGCTGGAAGCCCACTATGTCAGGAGAGGGCCGCACCATAGCCGCTAGAGGTTCCAGCGCCAGGGCAAACAGCAGGGGCGATAATGGGCACGGAATAAAGGAAATGCCTCAGATAGGGTGTCATTAATTCATTAATCCTCACTCTAACTGTGGGGGCAGCGTACAACAACTGCACCCAATAAATAAATATATCCCTCAATCCGAATCGATGCAACACCTCCCACAGGTATTTCCATTCTACGCTGTCAAAAGCTTTGGCAGCGTCGAGGGAAAAGACGGCCCTCTTATTGGGGTTGTTGACTGGGATCTGAGTGTTAAGGAATAACCTACGGATATTTAGTGCCGTGGATTGGGTGGGGAGGGGATGGAGCCAGATTGGTCCACATGGACCAAATCCGCCACAACTCCCGAAAGTCTAGTGGCCAGTACTCAGGCCAATAATTTCACATCCGCGTTAAGAAGCGAAATAGGTTTTTATGAGTCGGTTTGTAACGGGTCCTTACCAGGTTTTGGGATGACTACTATGATAGCCCCATTCATAGAGGTGGGCAGACCGCCTACTTGGAGGGCATCATTTAGGGTTGTTAGTAAGGTAGGTAAAAGAATGTCACCATATTTCCAATATGTTTCTGTGGGCAGACCATCAGAACCCAGTGATTTGTTGTTCGGCATTTGTGCCACCGCTAAAGTAAGTTCCTCTAAAGTTAGTGGTTTATTAAGGGCAGCGTGGCCCTGTTGTGATAACTGAGGGATAGAGCACTGGTCCAAAAATCGGTCCAGCTCCTCTTTTGTGGGGTGTACCTTAGACGTGTACAGATCCTTAAAGAGATCCGAGAACACCTCAGGGACACGAGTCTGATCAGTAAACGTGTCGCCTGCCGTGTTCTGGATAGCATCAATATGTGTAATGCCCTGTTGGGCCCTAGCTATCATAGCAAGTAAATGACCTGTGTTTTCCCATTCATTAAAATGTTTTTGCTGGAGAAAGAAACAAAATCACCACTCTTGGCACCCCTCCCAAATGTCTCCAGCTAGAGCAATATTTACCTCCTGTTGCCCTCCAAATTCCCCCTCCCAACACAAATCCCCCTAAATCACCACTCTTAGCACCACCCCCCCTCAAATATCCCCAACTAGAGCAATACTTACCCCCTGTTGCCAACAAAATACCCCTTTCCAACACAAATCCCCTCCCTCACAATCTCCTTGTGGTGCCCCCCCCCACCTCACATGATACCACAGTGCCCAGGGCAGCAACCCTTTCTGCCCACCCCTTGTCCTGGCGCTGACCCTGAGCACCTACTTAGCGTCTCCTTCGGAGGTAGCGCTATACTGATTTTCAACAAAACAGCATTTAGTGCTCTCCAAGGTAACCTGGGTTCCACAAGCCCCCTGCCCAAAGTGACCCCCGTCACAATGAGGCACTATTCCTCCCAATGACAGCAATGATGGGGCACTATTCCTCCCAATGACACCAGTGATGGGGCACTATTCCTCCCAATGACACCAATGATGGGGCACTATTCCTCCCAATGACACCAATGATGGGGCACTATTCCTTCCAATGACACCAATGATGGGGCACTCATTCCTTCTACTGACACCAATGATGGGACACTATTCCTCCCAATGACACCAATGATGGGGCACTATTCCTTCCAATGACACCAATGATGGGGCACTCATACCTTCTACTGACACCAATGATGGGACACTATTCCTCCCAATGACACCAATGATGGGACACTTTTTCTCCCAATGACACCAATTATGGGGCACTATTCCTCCCAATGACACCAATGATGGGGCACTATTCCTTGCAATGATAACAAAAATGAGGCACTATTCCTCCCAAAGACACCAACAATGGGACACAATTCCTCTCAATAACACCAACGATGGGACACTATTCCTTCCACTGATACTAATAAAGAGGCACTAGTCCTCCCACTGACACCAAAGATGGGGAATGGTTTACTCCCACTGATGCCAGGACATTTTCTACCCTACTGGCCACAGCTCAGCCCCCCTAAACTCTGAAGGACAGTATGCTGGCCCTTGTTTAGGAAGTTCGGAGACCTACTGTTTGGACAACTAATCTGCATCTCATTTTTTTTTCTTTGTAAATCAGTACAGCCATGAATTCTTAGCACTATCTATAGAATTTTTTTTTTTTATCTCTGGTCTACAGCGCAGATGTAAAGCAACCTAATAAAAAATCAATTTATTCCTTTAGAATGGCTTTGCAACGACATCTATAAAAGATTGCCATCTCCCAAAGGCTTCTATGGAAACACATCTTGATGTATTCTACTGTATTGTACTCTATATGCCTGTCATCTTTTTTAGCTAATGTTAATCTCTATCATTTTAAGGAAAGAATGAAAAATACTTTCCTGTTTTTTTTTTTAGACTTGGTTCACACCTACAGGTGCAACCGAGTGCAAATTAATAATATATTATTTTATAATATTCTGACCAATTAACCACTTCAATCCCGGGCACTTTCACCCCCCCTTCCTGCCCAGGCCAATTTTCAGCTTTCAGCGCTCTTACATTTTGAATGACAATTGCGCGGTCATACAACACTGTAAACAAAATACATTTTTCTCCTTTTTTTCCACACAAAAAAAAGCTTTCTTTTGGTGGTATTTAATCACCGCTGGATTTTAAAATTTTTTTGAACAGAAAAAAAAAATGAAAATGTAAAAAAAAAAAAAAAAAAAAAAAAAGAAAAAAAAACACTTTTTTTGTTTTTTTTGTTTCTGTTATATAATTTTGCAAATAAATAATTGTTCTTCATAAATTTAGCCTAAAATGTATTAAGCTACTTTGCTGTGGTGAAAATAACCCAAATCCGTGTACATTATTTAGTCCACAAACTATGGGATATATCTGAGAATTGATCAATCCTGATCTACTGACGGCCGATCTAATTTCTTGAGGCCTGAAAATGTACAAATACCCCCCAAATGATCCCTTTTTGGAAAGTATACCGTCTGAGGTATTTAGTAAGAGGCATAGCGAGTTTTTTGAAGTCTTCATTTTTTTGTAATCATTTTTTGTAAAATGAAGAAAAAAAAAATTCCAATTTTTTTCCCCCATATTATGACCAGTGCGGTACATCATATAACTGGTGTCATTAGGGACACTGACTGGTGACAGTACGAAAAAAAATGTTATAATTTTTTTATTATTGCATTTAAAAATTTTTTTTTTTAGGATTTTGTTTCACACACTGTGACCAGAGCAATATAATGTTACCATAGTAACATCGTACTACTCTGTGGAAGTGATCAGGATTTCTTTTTTTCTTAACATTATGTTTGCCTATAGCAATGTATTACAATGTATTATATTGCTATAAGCAAGCATTTTACTGAATGAAACTGATTAGTTCAGTCTGTTTTGTTGTGATTAACTGTGATTGGTCAAAGCTAATCAAATGGTACAGGTGGGCTGTGATTGGCCCTGTCTGTACCATGTGATCAGTGGTGGCTGGTGGGTTTTTGTTTGGGAGGGGGCAAACAATCACCCCCCCGTGGCACCTCAAACCCCCCATTCCCCCCCCCCACCCTGCTGTCTGCCGGTCGGTCCACTGACACTTACCCCATCTAGGCAGCGGGCATTGGCAGGGAACGGGCATCGGCAGGTATCCAAGGAGTGGCGGAGATAGGGGCACCGAGGAGCGGTGGGGATCGGGGCACCAAGGAGCGGCGGGGATCGGGCACCAAGCAGCGGTGGGGATCGGGCATCTGAGGAGCAGCAGGAAATGGGGCAACAGGCAGCGGCGGGGATCAGGCAGCGGCGGTGATTGGGCATCGGCGGGCATCCAGACATCAGCCAACGGCTCTTCTCCTCCTCGCTTCTGCCGTGCGTCTCCTCCCCTCCTCTTAGGTGTCCAATAGGAGCGCCTGTCCTTTTAGCCAATCGGATGATGGGTATCAGGATCAGTGTTGCAACAGTGAATATTTATTCGCTGTTGCAACACTCCTGGGTGGGCTTCGGATGCAATACTCTCTGCCCCGAGCCCACCCTATTTTGAAGCCTATTAGAGCCTCTGGTTATAATCAGTGCTGGAAAAAACACCCCCCCCCCCGCCCACCCCCGCCATAGGAATTCATGCACCCGGTGTCCTGAAAGGAGTCGGGCCGGGCACATGGATAGGGAGGGGATGCAGGGCATGGATGGGGGAGGGGCAGCGCCCGTGCACCCAAAATGGACGGGCCGCCCCTGCATGTGATCGAATTGACCAATCACAGCTAGCAACACATTTGTACACATTTGATGGCTTGAAAGGAAGCCATCCATTGTGTACAACTGTCATGTGACCTGCTGTGATTCATCACGGTGGTCACATGGTACCGGCAGCGAGCCGATACACTGATCAGTAATGGGCTGTGTCCCGCGAACACGGCTGGTAACAGATCGCGCCGCTATGCAGCCACGTGGTCGGCACATCCTGACAGGACGTCATATGGCGCCCAGCCAGGATAACTAAACCACCTCCCTGCCGTCATTTTGCTATAGGCCAGGCGGGAACTGGTTAAACAAATACATGCTCTGTGTGCTTGAAGTGCCTAAATGCTCCTAAACAAGTTTGCAAAAATGCGGCTCAAGCATGTTTTTGAAGCTGCTTTTCTCTTGCCAGGAGAAAAATGTTTTAAAAAAGCCCCGGTGTGCATGAGGCCTAACTGACTTTCCATGCCTTATTCTTTAATGTGTGTATGGAGGCGGCCATTTTAGTAGAGGCGGGGCTTTGCTTCCTCATGTCAGAGCTTCCAGCAAAGAGAAAACTGAGCAGCACAATAGTGAACCTCATCAAATCTCCCTCCCAATCTGCTGAGACTGGGGGCCAGAGGCAAACGTGCCTTAGATTTCACATTGCACATATACAGCCAAGGCTACGGAACAGGGGTGCCTAGGCACACTCATATACCAGGAAGTGCACTGATAATTTTTTTTAAAGAAATTCAGGACAAACAGAAAGCTTTATAGGGTTCTGCTGAGGAACAAATAATATTTCTGAATCTTTCCTATAAGCAAGTATTCCCTTGGAGTTCAGATGCACTTTAAGTGGTACAGCAGACTGGGGGATGTGACAGAAGGGGTTCCTGGCACATGGGAATCCCCCCTGGACCTGACTGGGCATCAGTGTGTCTAGAAGAACAGTCTGTGGGGACATCCAGATAAGGAAGATGGGATTGGTAACAGTGTGCTGAGAAAAACATTCTAATATGAGAGTGGTGTGCTGTAGCATTGGTTAGAGACTACAGACATAATACAAGAGATGGTCAGAGACTGCAGACATGATACAGGAGATGGTCAGAGACTGCAGACATGATACAGGAGATGGTCAGAGGCTACAGACATTATACAAGAGATGGTCAGAGACTGCAGACATGATACAGGAGATGGTCAAAGACTGCAGACATAGTACAGGAGATGATCAGAGACTGCAGACATGATACAGAAGATGGTCAGAGACTGCAGACATGATACAAGACATGGTCAGAGACTGCAGACATGATACAGGAGATTGTCAGAGGCTACAGACATGATACAGGAGATGGTCAGAGACTACAGACATGATAAAAGAGATGGTCAGAGACTGTAGACATGATACAGGAGATGGTCAGAGGCTACAGACATGATACAGGAGATGGTCAGAGGCTACAGACATGATACAAGAGATGGTCAGAGACTGCAGACATGATACAGGAGATGGTCAGAGGCTACAGACATGATACAGGAGATGGTCAGAGGCTACAGACATGATACAAGAGATGGCCAGAGACTGCAGACATGATACAGGAGATGGCCAGAGGCTACAGACATGATACAGGAGATGGTCAGAGACTGCAGACATGATACAAGAGATGGCCAAAGACTGCAGACATGATACAGGAGATGGTCAGAGGCTACAGACATGATACAAGAGATGGTCAGAGACTGCAGACATGATACAGGAGATGGTCAGAGGCTACAGACATGATACAAGAGATGGTCAGAGACTGCAGACATGATACAAGAGATGGTCAGAGACTGCAGACATGATACAGGAGATGGTCAGAGGCTACAGACATGATACAGGAGATGGTCAGAGGCTACAGACATGATACAAGAGATGGTCAGAGACTGCAGACATGATACAGGAGATTGTCAGAGGCTACAGACATGATAAAGGAGATGGTCAGAGACTACAAACATGATACAAGAGATGGTCAGAGACTGCAGACATGATACAGGAGATGGTCAGAGGCTGCAGACATGATACAAGAGATGGTCAGAGACTGCAGACACGATACAGGAGATGGTCAGAGGCTACAGACATGATACAGGAGATGGTCATAGGCTACAGACATGATACAGGAGATGGTCAGAGACTGCAGATATGATACAGGAGATGGTCAAAGACTGCAGACATAGTACAGGAGATGATCAAAGACTGCAGACATGATACAGGAGATGGTCAGAGACTGCAGACATGATACAGGAGATGGTCAGAGACTGCAGACATGATGCGAGAGATGGTCAGAGACTGCAGACATGATGTGAGAGATGGTCAGAGACTGTAGACATGATACAGGAGATGGTCAGAGACTGCAGACATGATACAGGAGATGGTCAGAGACTGTAGACATGATACAGGAGATGTCAGAGACTGCAGACATGATACAGGAGATGGTCAAAGACTGCAGACATGATACAAGAGATGGTCAGAGACTGCAGACATGATACAGGAGATGGTCAGAGACTGCAGAAATGATACAGGAGATGGTCAGAAACTGCAGACATGATACAGGAGATGGTCAGAGACTGCAGACATGATACAGGAGATGGTCAGAGACTGCAGACATGATACAGGAGATGGTCAGAGACTGCAGACATGATGTGAGAGATGGTCAGAGACTGCAGACATGATGCGAGAGATGGTCAGAGACTGCAGACATGATACAGGAGATGGTCAGAGACTGCAGACATGATACAGGAGATGGTCTGAGACTGCAGACAAAGTACAGGAGATGATCAGAGACTGGAGACATGATGTAGAAGATAGTCAGAGACTGCAGACATGGCACAAGAGATGATCAGAGACTGAAGACATACTACAGAAGATGGACATGATACAAGAGATGGTCAGAGACTGCAGACATGATACAATAGATGGTCAGAGACTGCAGACATGATACAAGAGATGGTCAGAGACTGCAGACATGTTACAGGAGATGGTCAGAGACTGCAGACATGATACAGGAGATGGTCAAAGACTGCAGATATGATACAAGAGATGGTCAGAGACTGCAGACATGATACAAGAGATGGTCAGAGACTGCAGACATGATACAGGAGATGGTCTGAGACTGCAGACAAAGTACAGGAGATGATCAGAGACTGCAGACATGATATAGAAGATAGTCAGAGACTGCAGACATGGTACAAGAGATGATCAGAGACTGAAGACATACTACAGAAGATGGTCAGAGACTGCAGACATAATACAGGAGAGACTGCAGACATAATACAGGAGATGGTCAGAGACTGCAAACATAGTACAGGAGAAGGTCAGAGACTACTTGAGTGGTTGAAAACTGAGCACGTGACACAGAAGTGGCCAATCATTGGAAGATATGCTATGGTAGATGTCAGAGACTTCAGATATTCTACAACAGACTGATAGAGATCACTGCAATTACAGCCCCTTCTGTACCCTCATCTGTGCTCCCTACAGACCTCTTACAAATTACTAGCACCACATTTATTATTCCTCACAGCACACGATCCATTACAAAAGCTCAGAAAAAAAAATAAACACATAAAAAGAGAAAATGGATTGGAAGGCTCAGAAAAAGAACACGATGTGAAGGAATGAAATCAAGCCATCTATATAGCAGGAACCGGTCTAATGAAGAGTTTTCCTTCGCTGGGTCTGATTCAGCAGCTGGCCAGAGAAAACATTGACGAGGGCCACACGAGAAGCAGCAAAGGTCCACAGAATGGACATCAGGGATATAGAAAGGAAATGGAGGAGAAAGAGCAGCGATCAGCGAGAAGTTCCCGATATTCTTCCAGAAAGAGCTGACTTCTCTTATTCCTCATTTTCAGAGTCTTTGATTTTATGTTTAAATTGCAGAGTCAGGTTGAAAAAAAGACCTTCGAGACCAATTCAAAGAACAAAAATAAATTAAAATACTTGCATTCTCAAGACCTTAAAGTGGTTGTAAATCTCTGAAATGGCATTCTTCCCACTGTCCGTCACACTAATGTATCATGAGTTGTAGATATAGTAACACTTAGTAGTGGTTCCCTGAGACTGGAAAGTTTTGGAAAGGGTTCCTCTGTGTTGAAAAGGTTGAGAAAGTGTGGTCTATGCCGAAACCCAGCGTCGGGACAAGGTAATCTAGAACCCAGGCTAAACATGCCAAACTGCGCCCCTCCAAGATGCATGAGCATTAAGGGTGAGCAAAAATCCCCCCCAGAAAACTGAGCCCCACTAAAATTTGTGCCCCCCATCCCCCAAATCCCCCCCAGCACAACCCCCCCCCCCCCTCAAAAGAAAAAATCACCCCTCCCAACACAAATCCTCTAATCACTGTGTTTACTATGCTTCAGTTTGTGAATGAGCAGGAAGCCTCAGAGCGCTTCGTATTCATTCATCTGTGAAGCTGAGGCTGCAGAGAAAGTGACGGATAAATCCAAGTCACTTTCAGCCGCGGGGGGGTCCATCAGGTAGGCTGTATGGGGCCCCGTGTTTTCTAAGAGCAGCCCTGCATACATCCTAGGAGTCTTCAGGATGGGAGAAGAGGAGGCGGGGTTTTATCAACTAAGCACACTCTCCTGCATGCTTGATGGATGGCAGATGGATTCCAGGAAGTAAATGCTACACGAATCATCTGCCCTTACTCAAGATGGCCACTGCCGGTGCCTTGCCAAGAAAGTTCCCCCGGCGGATAAGGACCCCCCCTCTACTGCGTAGGCGCATCGCTTGCGCAGTAGGAACAACAAGGGAGCCGCCGAAAAGAGCCGAAGCTGAACACCTGAGTCAGCTGTACACGGCGCCTGCGCACTACATTCTACCCTATGTCCACGCTAAAGCCCCACCATCCAAGTGGACATAGAGTTAGAATAATAATATGCCATGCCCGAAGCGTGGCGAGCGCAGCGAGCCCGCGAGGGGCCTGTTGCAAACTCTTTTTTATTAAAATAGTGTTCGCATGCAGGCGCCGTGTACAGGTGACTCAGGTGTTCAGCTTCGGCTCTTTTCGGCAGCTCCCTTGTTGTTCCTACTGCGCAAGCGCTGCGCCTGCGCAGTAGAGGGGGGTCCTTATCTGCCGAGGGGAACTTTCTCGGCAGAACACTGGCAATGCTAGGGGGGTGTTTTTCAAAGTGATTTCTCAGCAAAATAAAGCCATGGAGACATAGATGAATGGGGGAGTTTGCTTTGAACATTAAAAATGTATTAATAGTGTTTTGTGATGCTCAGATGCAGTGAAGATCTGCTTTAATATGAATAATGTAATATTAATTATTAATATAAATATCAATATATTATTGATTATTTTATTAAATACTGTATGAATAATTATGAATAAAATATAAATATTCAGTAGAGCAGTGGATTTTGTCAGTAGATCAGTGGATGGTGTCAATAGAGCAGTGGATGGTGTCAGTAGAGCAGTGGACGGTGTCAGTAGGGCAGTGGACGGTGTCAGTAGAGCAGTGGATGGTGTCAGTAGAGCAATGGATGGTGTCAGTAGGGCAGTGGATGGTGTCAGTAGGGCAGTGGATGGTGTCAGTAGAGCAGTGGACGGTGTCAGTAGAGCAGTGGATGGTGTCAGTAGAGCAATGGATGGTGTCAGTAGAGTAGTGGATGGTGTCAGTAGAGCAATGGATGGTGTCAGTAGGGCAGTGGATGGTGTCAGTAGAGCAATGGATGATGTCAGTAGGGCAGTGGACGGTGTCAGTAGAGCAAAGGATGGTGTCAGTAGGGCAGTGGATGGTGTCAGTAGGGCAGTGGATGGTGTCAGTAGGGCAGTGGATGGTGTCAGTAGAGCAGTGGATGGTGTCAGTAGAGCAGTGGATGGTGTCAGTAGGGCAGTGGATGGTGTCAGTAGGGCAGTGGATGGTGTCAGTAGAGCAGTGGATGGTGTCAGTAGAGCAGTGGATGGTGTCAGTAGAGCAGTGGATGGTGTCAGTAGAGCAGTGGATTTTGTCAGTAGATCAGTGGATGGTGTCAGTAGAGCAGTGGATGGTGTCAGTAGAGCAGTGGATGGTGTCAGTAGAGCAGTGGATGGTGTCAGTAGGGCAGTGGATGGTGTCAGTAGGTCAGTGGATGGTGTCAGTAGGTCAGTGGATGGTGTCAGTAGGGCAGTGGATGATGTCAGTAGAGCTTCAAAGTTGTGGGCATGTTCTGTAAATTAAATGATGCAAATCCTCAAACAATCCATGTTAATTCCAGGTTGTGAGGCAACAAAACACGAAAAATGCCAAGGGGGTGAATACTTTTGCATGGCACTGTATACGCAGTGGAAAGAGCTCACAGAGTCCCTACTAGGCCATCTCCACTGGGACATCCCCCGAGAACCGCTTTTAGCGAGATTGCTGAATTACAGGGACAGAGAAATTATCCTAAGGCTGGTCAGAGAATGAAGAAACATACAGTTTAAAGGAACAAGTTTCCTTCTACCCTGATTTTTTGGCCGGGGTACAGAGGAGCAGATCACATTTTTTCTAATGGTAAAAAATGCCTGCAGAAACTGCAGGCTTCATATGCAATGCTGTATCCTGCAAAACTCCGAATTACCTCCAGGGGGCAAGCCCACTTCTTTCAGAAAGCTGCCAAAAAGCATCAGCGTGGCTGGATGCCAATGAGAACGCTCTCAGACAAGCTCAGAGACCAATGAACAACCCGTTTGGGTTTTCCGGTGGGTGGGGAGGGCGTACCACTCCAATCACACTACGTATTCTAGGGGTGTGAGTGTACGGGTGCATATTCGTTTCAAATTAGTTTTTTAACAAATTTTGACAAATTCATTCATTCCGAAATTTCTGAATATCTGAATTTCAAATATCCGAATTTAGAATTTCCAAATTTCCGAATTTAGAATTTCCTAATTTCCAAATTTAGAATTTCCAAATTTTCAGATTTCCGAATTTTCGAATTTTGGAAATTCAGAATTCGAAAATTGGAAAATTTCAAAAGTTCGAAAATTTGAGAAATTTGAAAATTCAAAATTAGGAAATTCGAAAATTCCAAGTTTCAATTTTCGAAAATTAAAAAATTTGAAAATGTGAAAATCCAAAAAAAAGACAGAAAGTCTGAAAATTCAAAAGAATGAAAATCTGAAAATTCGAAAACCCAAAAATCTGAAATAATAACTAAATACCAATAAATATTCAATTCAAAATTTGGAACTTCGGAAATTCAAAATTTCGGAAATTCGAAAATTCGAAATTAGGGAATTCGAAAATTTCATAAATTTGAAAATTCAAACATTTGGAAATTTGAAAATTCAAAAATAAGACTGAAAATCTGAAAATTCGAAAACCCAAAAATCTGAAATAATAACTAATAATAAATATTCAATAATAGGTATTGGAATTTCCTTTCAAATTTGACTGTTAGTGAACGTAACGAGAACAAATTTATCCAAAGTTACGACTTATCTGAAATAACGAAAGCCGTATCTAGACTAATGGAACGTAATGATCTAATAATAATAAATAACAATAATAATAATAGAAGCTTTTTATTATTATTATTTATTATTAATTTGCTCCATTCCATTTGTTTAGATGCGGCATTCGTTATTCTGGATATTTGTAACTTCAGATAAATTTGTATTTGTTACATTCACAAACAGCCAAATTTGAAAGGAAATTCCAATACCTATAATTTAATAATTAGTTATCATTTTGAATATTACTAATTTTCTTTCTTTTCTTTCTTTTTATCAGATTTTCGAATTTTCGGATTTTCGAATTTTTGAATTTGCAAATTTTCTAATTCCGATAATTCGGAATTTGGAAATTCGGAATTCGAAAATTCGAAATTCGGACATTTGAAAATCCAAATTTTAGAATTTCCGAATTCCGAATTTTCGAATTTCCAAATTTCCAAATTTTTGAATTTCCGAAAAAGCAAAAAAAAAAAAAAAAAACGAATGAAACGAAAAGGAAGACTAACAAATTTTTTGTCAGTGCACATGTCTACTGGTGCATAGCTCTCTAGATTATGAGGAGATTGATTCGGTGACAGATGCTGAGGGGAGGTACGTTTACTTATTATATCGTTTATACTCCCTTAAATGTATTCTTGCTTTTGTTTACATACCACCTCCATATAATAATCAGACTCTTAGAGCACTGCTGGCATATCAAATAAAATATCCTGAGGTACCACTTTATGTCCTGGGGATTTTAATTGCTATACAGACCTTGCTTTAGATAAACATCCCCCAGTGGACAGGGGACTAAACGTACTGCTCTGAAAAAATGTACAGAGGAGGTGGGGTGAAAGGATCCGTGGCGGCCTAAAAACCCGGGGCTGAAGCAGTTCTCCTGTTTTTCTAAGAGCTACTCCTCATTGTCTCGTATAGGCCTGTGTTTTGTGTTCATTTGCTGCAGAAAGATATATTTCAGAGGTTACATATGCCCTCAGGAGTGTATCGGATCACTCCCCTCTAGTGGTGCAGTTGGAGGTAGGCCTACCCTCAGATCTAGCTAGGGCCCCGTGGAAGTTAAATGCCTTCTGGCTTCATCTCTTCCTCTCCCATGAGCACATTGCATCACAAATCCTAGAATTCTGGTGTATACATACAGATGAGGTGAATACCAATGTCACCTGGGAGGCTTGTAAGGCTATGCTTAGAGGATCCTTATTAGGGAGATTCAAGCTATCAAGCATAACACAAATGCTCAGAGGGAGGACATGGAACGGATGGCAGGTGACTTGGAGAAAGCTTTCATTGATGACCCAACAGATAGTACTAGAGAGGCATGGTTATCGGCCCAGGAGGCCCTTGGCCTGCATCATTGCTTTGGCAGTGGAGAAAAAGAGATTTGGGCATGGTTATCGGCCCAGGAGGCCCTTGGCCTGCATCATTGCTTTGGCAGTGGAGAAAAAGAGATTTTTTGACAGGTTGGCTTTCTATGAGGAGGGTGAGCACACTGGTCAACTATGAGAGAAAATTGCACATGCCCAACAAATGTCACCTTCCATTGAGGCGCTACGCTACATACCGGACAAGTGACTAATTCTCCATCCCAGATTATGTAAACTTTAGTGGATTACTATTCTTCCCTGTATGAATCCAAACAAAGCTATACAATAGATTCCCTGACTGAGTATCTTACTACTGTGCAACTTCCCTGCATGTCTGCCTCCTCCAGGCTACAATTAGATGCCCCCTTGACCTTGAAGAAATTGCAGGTGGCGACCAGTGTGTTTCCCAACTCCAAAGTTCCAGGAGATGATGGCTTTCCCATAGAGGTTTATAAACAATATGCAGAGTGCACACTTCCTAGACTGCTGAAGGTACTTAATGATGCTAGGGAAAGGGGTGTTCTTCCCCAATCTATGACCAGAGCCAATATTGTATTAATATTGAAGCCAAATAAAGACCCCCTTGATCCAGGATCTTATAGGCCTATATCCCTTTTGCAAAATGTCAAAATTTTGGCGAAAGTCCTGGCTCTGCGCTTAAACAAAGTAATCTCCTCGACCAGTCCCGATTTATGCCCCAAAAATTGACAGCCATCAACTTGCGACGACTTTTCCTCAATATGCAGTCTCCAGCGGATAATAGCGGAGACCGAACATTACTGTCCCTTGATGCCCACAAGGCTTTCGATAGATTGAATGGGAATATATGGGCAGTCATGCGCAAATTTGGGTTTGGAGACCGGTTCATTTCCTGGGTACAGCTACTATATAGCGCCCCAGTCGCAACCATCTGGTAGGGTAGCAGGATATCCTCAAGCTTTAATCTACACAGGGGTACAAGGCGGGGCTGCCCCTGTCCCCTCTTTTGTTTGCCCTGTCCATAAAGCCTTTATCCGTGCTTATACTATTTTACAGGGATTTAGGTACGGGGAACTTCATGAAAAAATAATGATGTATGCCGATGATACTATGCTGTTCCTTGGTGACACATCTACTTCTCTACGAGAGGCTATGACGATGATAAGGGAGTTTGTGGAGTTCTCCGGTTTGGTCAAAAATCATGACCGTTATGTTGTTGGATGTGACACCTGACCCCTCTTTACTGACCATACAGGTGATTCCGCTTTCTGGGTCTTTTAGATACCTAGGCATGCAGATTACCCCCTACCCGCCAGACTATGTCAGACTTAATCTGACCCCTTTACTCAATCGCTGTCACGATCGGGTTAAGATATAGAGCAGGCTAAAGTTATCTCAGGTGGGACGGATAAATCTTATAAAAGATGATTATGATGCCACATGCTCTATGTACTACACAATACCCCCATGGTTAAAAAAGTCCTGTATTATAAACTCAACCTTTAGATCCCTAATCTGGCAATCTAAACCAGCTAGAATAAAATTAGAGCAGCTACAGCGTCCGAAAGAAGCTGGTGGACTGGCATTGCCCACTCCCTGGCACTATTACTTAGCCTCACAGTTACAGCACATAGCGCGGGTAGTGCACCCCCCCGCAAGAGCTGCAATTAAACTTAGTAGACTCTTCTGCTAAACTACTTCGTTTCATAAGGGGGTCGGGGTGGCGGATGGTCTGGAAGCCCTGCACTTTATCAAATCTAATAAACTTTGCCTTACCTACGTTCTTATGCAGAAAATTTGGAATAAGGTCAGGATGATGCAGGGTGTACATGGATTTACCAAATACAGCCCCATCTGGGATAACAACTACTTTCCGGATATAGTGAAAGTGCACTACGGCACAAAGTGGAAACACTTTGGCATTTCTCACTTGATCCACATCTTCTGAGATGGGAAGCTGAGGTCATTTTTGGAACTTAGAGAGGCCTTTCGACTCCCCTCCACAATGCACTTCTACTACATGCAGCTTCAGCATGCGGTCAGGGCGCAGGGAGGAGGGGATCAATGGGTCTTGGATTCTACCTCCGTCTTCAATTACTTGTTTGAGGTCTCACCACCAATAAAGGATTTATCTCCTGCAGCTATGCCATGCTCCTCAACCTTTTCCATGGGGACTCGCCTCATAAGGTGGTATCGCAGTCAATGTTGCCAACCCACCAGATTGAAATTTACCGACACGACACCCAAAATTTACTGGCACAGTCAAGTTTTTACTGGCATATCCAAAAGTTACAAAATTACAGTTTTAAGTGCAAATTTCAGAATTTAGTCCACAAACAAGTACAATATGCAATTAGCAAAGTGATTTAAGGTAGATATTAAGGCAAAAACATATTTCCTATTTTATTTTCGATATAGTAAATAAGTAGCTCAGGGACAGGACTCAGGAGGGCAAGAAATTAGAATGGGCGGCGCACACACATAAAATTGACTCTCACAGTCATTTGCAGCAGCACAGATGGTGAGGACAATTCACCGACATGACACCTCCCCCCTGGAGTCACAGTGACCCTCTCTCTATGCCAGATGGTCCCATCAGTCCACTCCCGGGTTGCCTTCCTCCCGTTCCACAGACCTGCACATGAGGCTCTGGCTGCCCCATTCCCTTGCACCATGACTTCACGCGACACACTGCCGGAACAGTCTGAACACACTGTAGAAGGCACTTGGATGGTCTCGGCCAAGCATCACAGCCATATTTTTTACTGGCAACCTTTTTCTTTCACTGGCATTTACAAGCAGTAGAAAAGTGCCAATTTTTTACTGGCTGCCAGTAAAAATACTGGCAGCACTGATCGCAGTGGGAATGGGATGTTGCAGTCTTTGAAGAGGAGCAGTGGGAGGAAGCCCTACAGGCTGTTCCCCAGTGCTCTCTGGACGTGGCTCAGCGGCTGTCGTAACTATATATCCTCTTGAGGGTCTACTACACACCGGCCAGGTTGGCCTGCATTGGGGGTGGGCACCAGATGCAGTGGAGATCACAGGGATTTGATACACCTCCTATGAAGATGCCCAAAGCTCCATTTATATTGAAAACAGGTCTTAGACATGCTTAATAGGGTCTTCCAGATTATGATCCCAGCTGACCCCAAGCACTGCCTGCTCGGTATTCTAGACATACTTCTGATTGAAGATATCCCTAGACAGGCTGTAGCAAGAGCTCTCTTCCAGGCCAAAAAATTGATTCTGAGACACTGGAAATCCACGGAGCCCCCCACGTTGCAGGAATGGATGACCCAAATGGGTGACACTATTCGATTGGAGAAGCTCATTTATCAACACAGGGGGAAAAGAGACAAATTCGATAAGTTATGGCCCCCATGGTTGGATGTCCCGGCCTAGCCCCTGTAGACCTGGTGTATGACCGACTATTCTAGGGCTTGTAAACACTTTTACCCTGCCTCTCTGAAGACCTGGACGATTGATTATACGGCTGTACTTTATGTTGATGGATAAGGTGTTATTTAAATGCATGGGCGAATGGGGTGTCATTCTGCAAGATGTTTTGTATAATGTACTGAGTTTATATATGCTGAAATTTACAGATCTTGTGTACCTGTTTTGCTCTGGACCACGCATGTACAATTTCTTTCTATGCTCAATAAAAAAATTGTACTTTTTTCAATTTTTTCAATTGTAAAAAATAAAAAAAAAGAAAATAGGTAAGTACACAAATCTATTTTTATATGGGTTAGACAGGATAGGTAGGAGGAGCAGGGGGAGGGAACATTTTAAGCATAGCTATAGTTAGGGTTTTCTTTCATTTTAATGTGGACCTGAACTCAAAAGGTGAAGATTTGCGGTGTTATAATGAGGAATTAAAAGGTGTTACTTGTGCCTAAGCTATAACCTAAAAAAAAAGCATCTTCTGTCTTGAATTTGTTGTGAAAAATAGCAATGCACTTCCAGGTATATGAGTGTGCCTAGGGGAAGCTGCCCTGGGCTCTGTGGTATCATTTAAGGTGGGGGGCACAAGGAGATTAGAGGGGAGGGGATTTGTGTTGGAAGGGGGAATTTTGGCGCAGCAGGGGTAAGTAAGGTTCTAGGAGGGGAAATTTGGGGGGGGGGGATGAGGTCAAGAAGATTTTTGCTAGGAGGGGGGATTTGGGTGAAATTTGGGTGAAATTTGTGCTGGCTGGGGGGGGGGGGGAGATGTGTAATATGAGGGTAAATTTTAGAGATAGAAGATTGGGAGGGGTGATTTTTTTTTGTTGGGGAGGGGGCATTTGAGCTGGGGGGAGCTGGGGAGGTGCCAAAAAATTGTGCTGAAAGGGGGGATTTGGGGGAATTTGTGCTGAGGGGGGGGATTTGACGGTGGGTGGAGAAGATGTGTACTAGGATGGGAAATTTAAGAGGCAGAGGATTAGGAGTGGTGAGCTTTTTTTTATGGGGGGGGGGGGGGGGGCATTTGAGCTGGGGGGATTTGGGGGGGTGGGGCAAAGATTTGTGCTGAGAGAGGGGATTTCAGCAGGGGGGGGTTATTTTTAAGCCATATACACACTATCAGATTTTCTGCTGAGTTTTTCCTTCAGATTTACCAAAACCATATAATATGGGGTCAAACCTTAGGAGTTTCAATGTGTATGCAATCAGGTGGGCCCTTGTACTACATGGTTTTGGTAAATCTGCAGGAAAAACTCAGCAGAAAATCTGATAGTGTGTATGGGGCTTAAGGGGTTAAGCGTGCAGATTAGTGCTCAGTGTTTTTTGGGGGGATTTTTATCCAAAATCCTACATCTTGGAGGGGGGTGGGGCGCAGTTTGACATGTTCACCCCGGGCTCTGGATGATCTTGTCCCGGCACTGCTCATAGCTGCTCTGCTGTCTCTGACTGGTAGCCTTGTGAGATTTGGTGACGTCACTACTGTGCTCCTTACTGTTCTCCTTGCTGGAGGCTCTAACATGAGGAAGCAAAGCCCTGCCTCTACCAAGAAGGCCACTTCTACATGGAGACGGAGTGCAGAACAAGTCATGGAAAGCCAGTAACGGGGAAAAGATCAGCCGCAGAGGGACCACACACACAATACTGGGTACTAGTCCTTTGTCCTCTGCCTCTACCTTTTGGGTGCAAACACACGGTAGACAACAGCCGAGTCCATTCATGGGTGACAAGGTTGATCTAAAAAACCTTACTGCCAAGGTCCAACTTTATGTGGCACCACCTGGTCACTTAGTCATCTGGACAAGAAAGGTCTACTACCCTTGTCCACCTCCTATAAATCATTCATTCCCAATGTTCAGCCCCCCAATGGAAGGGTCATTCCGTGGCATCCCCCCAACACAGCAGGGTGTATATGTCAAAGCAAACTCAATAAAAACACCTATGGCATAACATTTTGACCCTAAGCTAATTATTTTTAACAAATGAAACACACGTTTCATAAAATTCATAACCATCTTCCCCCAGTCAATAAATAATTTCGAGCTCAATAGCCTAAAAACAACAGCTGTGACCTTGAAACAACCTTGCATTTCTCTTTAGAGTCTCTGGGTGGCTACTGAGCTCATAACACCTTCAACAGTAACAACTACTGAAAATTATTCTTCGATTATTCTTTAAACAAAAGTATCATTCCTACCTTACGTCAAAAAAAGAAATCAAAACAAACTAATCAATTAATCAATCAGGGTTTGTTTTTGTTTTTTCCTGAAAATAATGGAGGGTTAAAAAACTGGATGGTCCTTATGGTGGGAACTAAAAGTCCCTCTGGAGATACTGGGTCTTGGACTTTCATCATTAGCCAAAGTTCCATTGGTGAATGAAGTGGTGGTGGTGGTGGTGGTGGGGTGGGGTGGGGGGGGTGGTTTAATCTAAAGCAAAGCAGGACCGCCAAAGAATGGTGAGGTCCCTTCCTCTAAATTTAATATAGAATTTGGATGAGATATAGTCCACATTTAGTGACATTTACCTTCAAAACCAATTTAGATATCGCCACACGAGATGAAAAGTAACCACATATCAGTCAGACATTCACTGCAATTCTATAAATTGCTTCAATAAATTAATCTGTTCCAGCTTAGTACAGAGAGAGAGAGAGACCTATCATAGGAGTTATTTTATGAAAATATATCCATTTATGATATTAATATAAATATAAAATGGATACAAAATTAATATATATATCCTTTTAGAATATTAATAGCAATAAAAATAATAGTAATAATAATAATAATAATATTGGAATATTTTAAATCAAACTAAAACTTTTTGAGTGTTGCTTTTATGTAGTAATGTCTTCTTACATTGTCAAAACTCCCACTATTGGCAATTTAAAAAAAAAATTACATTTAGCAAAGCGACATGTAATAATTAACACCCATTACTTACAGATCTGGTGAAAAAGATATACAAGATATATTTAAAAAATGTATACGAAAAAAAAAAAAAATATATATATACATATACTGTATAGATAGATAGTTTTTTTTTATATATTTAATGTGTATTCATTTTATTTTATTAATTAATAATTTATTAATTATTAATTTATATTTATTTACAATTATATATATTTTATATAAATTATTCTATATAAATAATACAAATATCTATTTAAATGAATATATATATATATATATATATATAATAAAATATATATTAATGTAAATAAATAAATAAAAATATAATATAATAAATAAAATGAATAGTCACTATAAAACACATACAAAACACACATCTATCTATCTATCTATCTATCTATCTATCTATCTATCTATCTATCTATCTATCTATCTATCTATCTATCTATCTATCTATCTATCTTTATATATTATTATAAAGATATATAAGAATAAAATAAAAAAAAAGTTCTACTGTTAAAAAGGGAAATCCTTTTTCTGCCTCCAGCTGTCCAGCCGTGGAGGAACCATGAGTCCCAGCGTTCCCCCTAAGATTGGGCTAGTCAGTTTGTTGAAGACTGGTCATTTTTTTTTTATATCCTTCTTTGACATATTATTATTATAAGTCAGCCAAGTTTGTTATTCACATATTGGCTTGTTTAAGAATGTAGCCCAAATGTCACTGACTATATGCAATTATAAATGATGTGATATATCATATATATGTGATAGCCGTAATAAATGATTTATCCCATATATCACATAAACATAATATATTTTTGCAGCGGCTTAATTTGCGGCTTCTAAATCGCCCAAGGTAATGAGCATTAGTGGTAATTATTTCCCATAATAATGTGATGCACTACAAATGAATGAACAAAAATGTTAATTCTAAATCAAAGCCTTTAGTGTCGGTGCTGAAAAATCATCCAGCAGGCTGGGAAATTCTTACCATGCAATCAATCTCTGCACATTGCCTGCTAGGTTGGATTTTTTTTGGAAAGGGGGGCAATACCCAAACTGTTACCCCCCCCCCCATGTGAGATTTAGAAGCAGCCATGTACTACTTCCACGGTGGGTAAAGCTTAATCCATTCAGCTTTACTGCAAGTGATACCGTTGCCCCTGAGCCATTTCAGAAAATGTCAGCTTCAACCCAGCCCTTACCCCACAGGTCTTCCTATTAGTGAGATTCCCTTGAATCTCGGCACCTGTTGTTTGGCTGCGATGCTGGCCGGCTCCTGAATGCTGAATGAACCATGAATGGACCACGAATGAACCAGGAATGGACCACTAATGAACCAGGAATGGACCATGAATGAGACATGAATGGACCACGAATGAACCAGGAATGGACCATGTGGGAACCATAAATGGACTATGAATGATCCATGAATGGACCATGAATGGACCATGAACGATCCATGAATGGACCATAAATGAACCATGAAGGGACCATGAATGAACCATAAATGGACCATGAATGGACAATAAATGGACCATGAATGGACCATGAATGAACGATGGCTTGCTCCCTACTCACTTGTCCCCTTGCCATCCTCCAGCGGCAGGTAAGTCGTGTTGGTGGTCTCGATGTAAACTTGGCTGTGGATATTCCAGAGCTGAGAGCTCGGTCTCC
Source organism: Aquarana catesbeiana (assembly GCF_042186555.1). Classification (NCBI taxonomy): domain Eukaryota; kingdom Metazoa; phylum Chordata; class Amphibia; order Anura; family Ranidae; genus Aquarana; species Aquarana catesbeiana. The sequence continues at coordinate 15,224,080 of NC_133328.1, forward strand.
CGCGGTACCACTCCGATGCATCCATCTGAAGCCTGGGGAAGGAGCAAAAAAAAAAAAAAGGAACGTTTTTTTTCTTCTTCTTTTTTCTTCCCAGCAGCTATTTTTATACCAGTATGTGACTAAGACAAGCAATCTGTTCACAGGAGGAGAGAGAATGACATCCTACCTCTCGTCTGCTGCAATTCTGTGATTTCTCCCTCTTTTGCCTTTTTTCTGTGCATGTTCTATCGCAGCGCACAGCAGAGGGGCCTGCTGTGCATAATAACACAGCCGGCTCGGGAAGGGTTAACGAGCATCCACAACGTGCCGAGGGCTTAACCCCTTCCCTGCTGTCTCCCCATCACATGCTGCAGAGGCACGGTTGAAAAAAAAAAAAAAAAGGCAGAGAAAGAAAGAGAGGGGGGCACCAGGCACGGATCACAGGCGCTTGCCAATCCTCCCTTATTTGCATTAAAATCTGTTGTCCCAATGCCCCTTCATCCTCATCCTGCCGTCCCCAAATAACGAGCACGTCAGCTGAGGATTGGATGGAGGGATCGCATGCAGACCGATGAGATGATAACAATAGTAATTATAAAAATAATTAAAAAAAAAAAATACAATAAATAGATACAATTAGTAAAGCACATAGGCTGTGGAGCCTGTGAGGGAATCCTATACAGGCTGGGAATTTATATAATAAAGACCGATCCCTCCCATTACTCCTTATTTGCTGTCCCTCTCTGCCAATCTCTTTGCTGGTTTCCTGTGAACCTGACAATACAATTATTCAGGACATTTAGCAGTTTGTGTCCCACGTGTCTTCCTCATCTGGTGCATAAAACAGACCGAACCCTCCTCTCTGCCCCCCCTCCCCCCTACTGACCCAATAATGTCTTCACCGTAAAAAGAACCCCATCACATGCGGAATTTGTCTGAGGTTTGTCCTAATCATTGGATTCGTCTTCCTTGTTTATTCAAACAGATATGCACCTTAAACATTACTAACAGAAAAATACCACCTTTTTTTCCCTATAATTTCTTATGAGAACCCAATTGAAATCACTTTCATCCACTGCCATCTCTCTTCTCTATTGTATCTAGTGTACTCAACTGCCATCCAAATGCCAGTGCCAAGTACCTTCCTCAAGGCATCTAGTGTACCCAGCTACCATCACCTCCATCCACTGCCATCTCCCTTCCCTACTGTATCTAGTGTACCCAACTGCCATCCAAATGCCAGAGCCAAGTACCTTCCTCAAGGCATCTAGTGTACCCAGCTACCATCACCTCCATCCACTGCCATCTCTCTTCTCTAATGTATCTAGTGTACCCAACTGCCATCCAAATGCCAGAGCCAAGTACCTTCCTCAAGGCATTTAGTGTACTCAGCTACCATCACCTCCATCCACTGCCATCTCTCTTCTCTGTTGTATCTAGTGTACCCAACTGCCATCCAAATGCCAGTGCCAAGTACCTTCCTCAAGGCATCTAGTGTACCCAGCTACCATCACCTCCATCCACTGCCATCTCTCTTCCCTACTGTATCTAGTGTACCCAACTACCATACAAATGACAATGTCAAGTACCTTCCTTATTGCATCCTGTGTACCCAACTACCATCACCTCTATCTGCTGCCATCTCCCTTCCTTATTGTATCTAGTGTACCCAACTTCTATCCCCCAACAAGTGCCAAGTACCTTCCTTATTGCATCTAGTGTAGCCAACCACCATCACCTCCAGCCACTGTTATCTCCCTTTTCTATTGTATCTACTGTACCCCAATGCCATCACCTCTATCCACTGCCATCCTCCTTCCTAGTTGTATCTTGTGTACTAAACTCACAGCAGTTACATTCACTGCCATCTCTCTTTCCTATTGTACCCAACTGTCATTATTTCAATCCACTGCCATCTCCCTTCCCTGTTCTATCTATTATTTGTAACTGCCATCACATCCAGCCACTGCCATCTACCTTCCCCAGTGTATCCGATTATCATCACCTACACCCACTACAATCTCCCTTTCCTATTGTATCTAACTGTTTCACCTCCAGTCACTGCTATTTCATTTCCCTACTGTATCTAATATAACCGACTGCCATTACCTCCATCAACTGCCTTCTCTATTCCTCTGCTCACAAAGTGTACCCATCTACCATGATCTCCAGCCACTGCCATCTCCTAACCCTATTCTATCTATTGTACCCAACTGTTATTATCTCAATTCACTGCCATCTCCCATCCCTATTCTATCTATTGTACCCAACTGTTATCTCCATTCACTGCCATCTCCCATCACTATTCTATCTATTGTACCCAACTGTTATTATCGCCATTCACTGCCATCTCCTATCCTTATTCTATCTATTGTACCCAACTGTTATTATCTCCATTCACTGCCATCTCCCATCACTATTCTATCTATTGTACCCAACTGTTATTATCTCAATTCACTGCCATCTCCCATCCCTATTCTATCTATTGTACCCAACTGTTATTATCTCCATTCACTGCCATCTCTCATCACTATTATATCTATTGTACCCAACTGTTATTATCTCCATTCACTGCCACCTCTCATCACTATTATATCTATTGTACCCAACTGTTATTATCTCCATTCACTGCCACCTCCCATCCCTATTCTATCTATTGTACCCAACTGTTATTATCTCCATTCACTGCCATTTCCTATCCCTATTCTATCTATTGTACCCAACTGTTATTATCTCCATTCACTGCCATTTCCCATCCCTATTCTATCTATTGTACCCAACTGTTATTATCTCCATTCACTGCCATTTCCTATCCCTATTCTATCTATTGTACCCAACTGTTATTATCTCCATTCACTGCCATCTCCCATCCCTATTCTATCTATTGTACCCAACTGTTATCTCCATTCACTGCCATCTCCCATCACTATTCTATCTATTGTACCCAACTGTTATTATCTCCATTCACTGCCATCTCCCATCACTATTCTATCTATTGTACCCAACTGTTATTATGTCCATTCACTGCCATCTCCCATCACTATTCTATCTATTGTACCCAACTGTTATTATGTCCATTCACTGCCATCTCCTATCCCTATTCTATCTATTGTACCCAACTGTTATTATCTCCATTCACTGCCATCTCTTATCCCTATTCTATCTATTGTACCCAACTGTCATCACCTCCATCCACTGTTATCTCCCTTCCCTATTGTATCTAAAGTTAATGCGGATCCTTTTTTTGGAGTGTGCAATTATCATTACTTTATTATTTATTGTGCAGTGTTACATAATATGTATCGACTTTATAAATAATGTGTGATAAAAATAATAAATAATAAAACTAATAATACATTGTAATGTAATAATAATAAAAATTAAAAATCTGAAAGATCAGCTCAGCAGCGGAGCCTGTGCAGAAATCCCATTTAAGCTGTTGCTATATTATGTAAGCTTCTTACATTCCTCCGACCCGCCAAACCTGAACCCATCTGTTACAAAATACAAAAATGTAAAGTGTTTTATTTACCAAATATATTCTATCTCTGTTCAACCGGACCTGTGATCCAGCCATTCTTACTGGACATCCTAATCATGTCAGTGACCTCAATTCTACCCACTGCAGTTAAGCAAAGTGTCTTGGTCACCGACAGTGGCGGCTGGTGGGCTTCTCTTCTTGGGGGGGTGCCGCGAGCCCGCGGCACTGTCAGCCAATGCCCCCCCCCCCCCTCCGGGAGGCACTTACTATGAGGCAAGCTGTGTCCTCCTCTCCTGATGTGTCCTCCTCTCCTCTCCTGATGTGTCCTCTCCTCTCCTCTCCTGCTATGTCCTCCTCTCCTGATGTGTCCTCCTCTCCTCTCCTGATGTGTCCTCCTCACCTCTCCTGATGTGTCCTCCTCTCCTCTCCTGATGTGTCCTCCTCTCCTCTCCTGATGTGTCCTCCTCACCTCTCCTGCTGTGTCCTCCTCACCTCTCCTGATGTGTCCTCCTCTCCTCTCCTGATGTGTCCTCCTCACCTCTCCTGCTGTGTCCTCCTCACCTCTCCTGCTGTGTCCTCCTCTCCTGATGTGTCCTCCTCACCTCTCCTGATGTGTCCTCCTCTCCTGCTGTGTCCTCCTCTCCTGATGTGTCCTCCTCTCCTGATGTGTCCTCCTCTCCTGCTGTGTCCTCCTCTCCTGCTGTGTCCTCCTCTCCTGATGTGTCCTCCTCTCCTGATGTGTCCTCCTCACCTCTCCTGATGTGTCCTCCTCTCCTGATGTGTCCTCCTCTCCTGATGTGTCCTCCTCTCCTGCTGTGTCCTCCTCTCCTGATGTGTCCTCCTCTCCTCTCCTGATGTGTCCTCCTCACCTCTCCTGATGTGTCCTCCTCTCCTCTCCTGCTGTGTCCTCCTCTCCTGATGTGTCCTCCTCTCCTGATGTGTCCTCCTCTCCTGATGTGTCCTCCTCACCTCTCCTGATGTGTCCTCCTCTCCTGATGTGTCCTCCTCTCCTGATGTGTCCTCCTCACCTTTCCTGATGTGTCCTCCTCTCCTGCTGTGTCCTCCTCTCCTGATGTGTCCTCCTCTCCTGATGTGTCCTCCTCTCCTGATGTGTCCTCCTCTCCTGCTGTGTCCTCCTCTCCTCTCCTGCTGTGTCCTCCTCTCCTCTCCTGATGTGTCCTCCTCTCCTGCTATGTCCTCTGAGCAGTGGCAGCGGCAGGTCTGGCTCCAGCATGTCTCCTCTTCTACAGCGCTAGGCATCCAATAGGATCGCCTGGCGCTTTGGCCAGTCGGGAAACAGGTCTCCCTGATCTGCCTCCTGATTGGCGGGGAGTAACTGTAGTTTGAAAAAAGCAAAAATGTATTCGCTATGGTCACACAATTGGGTGGGATTGGGGCGCAGAGAGTGCACCCCGATCCCATCCTATTTTGAAGCCTATTAGAGTCTCTGGCTCTAATCAGGTGCTTAAAAAAAACCACCCCCCCGCCATTGGAATTCATGTGCCCGGCATCCTAAAAGGGGCCGGGCACATGGATAGGGAGGGCGGCGGAAGTGTTGGGGGGGAGGCGCTCATGCGCCCACAATGTACGGGCCACCCCTGGTCACCGACCCCCCTATCTGCTAAGTAGCCAATAAATAAGAAGCAGCACACTGATGAGGTCATCACTCTGTTCTCTCCTTTTGTTAACAAGATTCCACTAGAGTTACAGCACTGCCCGGTGTTGTATATAAATGTGAATTATTTTAACTTCCAATGGAGTTCTAATTGCATTCAGCAAGACTTGTAATTTACCCAACCATGTCAAGCTGGCCCCTGACCTTTATTGCAGCAGCAGCTTAGCATGAACTAGGGTTGCCACTTTTACTTCAAGTCAAACCCGAACACTTTAGCGGCGCACAGCATTTTTTTTTTAATTTACACTATAGGATTGTAACAGAGCTTGGACACCTTTGGGCACTCCAAAGAGAGTAGTAATGCGGCGTGCATAGTGCCCCCCTCACCCTCCTGTCTGGCTCTGTTCCCAGCCACATTCCTGTCTGAATATTGTGTCCGGGTTTCAGGACTGAAACCCGGACACGTGATTCAAACCTGGACTGACCGGGTGAAACCAGGACAGGTGGCAACCCCTATCATGAACACACCCACATGCTGCTGATTGGACACTAAGGGGTTTATTTACTAAAGGCACTAAAGTGCAGTTGCTCCAGAGCTCAGTAAATGAGGAGAAGCTCCGCTGACTTCCATCATCCAATCATGTGCAAGCAAAAATGCCGTTTTTTTGTTTTTTTTTTTTCCCCTTGCACGTGATTGTGTTCTTTTTGCAAAGTGAAACTTTGCTTTATTTATTAAGCTCTGAAGCAACTGCACTTTGCAAAGTGCGCAGTCTATTTGTCTTTAGTAAATCAACCCCTAAGGGGGAGATTTACTAAAACCGGGGGGCACAGAATCGGATGCGGCTGTGCATGGAAAAAGAAAAACCCGCTCCAGGTGTCGGTCTCCAACAATCTCCTCCCTCTTCAGGTGTGGGTGCGGCTCGATATGCAACCATATGCAGAAAAACGAAACAAAAGTCCGGACAGCCGCAATCCAAAAACGAATTCCTTTATTAACCGCTTGCCGACCGGCTCACGCCGATATACGTCGGCAGAAGGGCGTGTACAGGCAGATTAACGTACCTATACCTTGCCCTTTAAGAAGCGGTTTGCGGGCGCACGCGCGCACCCGCCCGCCGCAACCTCCGTGAGTGTGATCGCGGGTCCCGTGGACTCGATGTGCGCGGGGATACCCGCGATCGTCTCACGGAGGGGAAGAACGGGGAAATGCTGATGTACACAAGCATCTCCTCGTTCTGCCTAGTGATAGGACACTGATCACAGCTCCCTGTGATCGGGAGCGGTGATCAGTGTCGTGTCACACACAGCCCCTCCCTCCCCACAGTTAGAATCACTCCCTAGGACACACTTAACCCCTACAGCGCCACCTAGTGGTTAACTCCTTCACTGCCAGTCACATTTACACAGTAATCAATGCATTTTTAATTGCACTGATCGCTGTATAAATGTGAATTGCGCCAAAAGTGTCCGATGTGTCCGCCATAATGTCGCAGTCACGATAAAAATCGCTGATCGCCGCCATTACTAGTAAAAAAAAAAATTATTAATAAAAATACCAAAAAACATCCCCTATTTTGTAGACGCTATAACTTTTGCGCAAACCAGTCAATAAACGCTTATTGCAATTTTTTTTTACCAAAAATATGTAGAAGAATACGTATCGGCCTAAACTGAGGGAAAAATCATTTTTTTATATATATTTTTTGGTGATATTTATTATAGCGAAAAATAAAAAATATTGCGTTTTTTTCAAAATTGTCGCTTTTTCTTTGTTTATATCGCAAAAAAAAAACCCAAAACCGCAGAGGTGATCAAATACCACCAAAAGAAAGCTCTATTTGTGGGGGGAAAAAGCACATCAATTTTGTTTGGGAGCCACGTCGCACGACCGCGCAATTGTCAGTTAAAGCGACGCAGCGCCGAATCGCAAAAAAACTGCTCTGGTCTTTGGGCAGCCAAATGGTCCGGGGCTGAAGTGATTAATGTAAATCCACACAGCAGGGATAAAAACCCCTAACGCGTTTCACACCATCAAGGCAGGTGCACCTGCCTTGATGGTGTGAAACGCGTTAGGGGTTTTTAATCCCTGCTGTATGGATTTACATTAATAATGGAATTTTTTTTTTGGAGTGCGGCTGTCGGGACTTTTTTTTTTTTTTTTCGTTTTTCTGCAGCTGTGCATAGTAACCAATCAGCTTCCAGGGTTTATTGACAACGCTATGCAAAGCTGTACCAGATTTAGTAAATCGATCCCTAAGGCTCCATTGCTACCTATGAAGGTACAATGGTGCATGTCCATTTTTGTGTGATTTTTGTATGTCACATTTAAAGCAGCCCATTCATTTCAATGGGCTCCCCTACATGCAAAAAGCTCACAAAAGAAGTGCAGGACCTTTTTTTTTAATTTTTTAAATTTTTTTTAAACACGGTACTTTGTTACCTTGCGCATGAAAAATGGACTAAAGAATTGCACAGCATGGTATTTTCTCATATGTGTGTTATTAGATGCACGGGGTGCCATTGATAAGGGTTGTGTGTTTTTGTGGATTGCAGTAACCTGCACAATTTTCTGCAACAAATGTGAACCTAGCCTTAGAAAATGATACAAAATTGCTTCTATATTTAGAGATTTATATCACTCGGTGTTGGACGCTACTAGAAGTTTTCCTATTTCGATTTTTAAAGATTGGTGACTACCTCTCCTATGAAATGTATTTTCCATTTGGAATCCCCCGATTGAAGTCCTACGCTTCACGTGTGACAGGCAGGTAATTGTCTTGTTCTGCCCACATTCGGCAGAGGAGCTCATGGAAGGAAGGTGAATGACAGCGATGTCTCTTATGACTATCTCAGCTGGCACTACACCCTCAGAACTGCCTATCTACAACAAGAGGAAACCCTATATACACACACATATATATATATATATATATATATATATATATATATATATATACACTGCATATGCATTATATTGTCAAAAGTATTGGGACGCCTGCCTTTACACGCACGTGATCTTTAACCCCTTCAGATCCTCGCTCTAGCCGAATGACGGTTACATCGCGGATCTGCTGTGCCGGGAAGACGTCAATAGACGTCCTCCCCATTTTGCACGCTCGTCGCGCCCCCCCTGAAGTCTCAAGGAGACTCGGGTGATCACAGATCGGAGTAAGGGGTCGACCACGTGATCAGCTGTCAGCCAATGACAACTGATCACGTGATGTAAACAGAAGATCGGTATTTTTTTTTTTTTTTTTTTTTAATTCTTACGCTGACAGTGTGAGGAGAAAAAAAAAAAGCCGATCACCGGCTTCCGTTGAAGGGACATCGGTCCCGAAGAGGAAGAGGGGAAGCCGCCTCATATGTGCCCACCAGTACTGCCTGCCATTGCCACCTGCCAGTGCCACGAATCAGTGCCCACCAATCAGTGCCCACCAGTACATAAGTGCCAGCAATCAATGCCACCTATCAATGCCCATGAGTGCCACCTATCAATGCCCACCAGTGGTGCCAATCAGTGCCTCATCAGTGCCACCTAGCAGTGCTGCCTATCAGTGTACCTACCAGTGCCCATCACTGCCACGCATCAGTGCCCATCACTGCCAGCTATCAGTGCCACCTATTTAGTGCCCTTCAGTGTGACCTATCAACGCCCTTCAGTGCCTACCATCAGTGCCACCCATCAGTGCCCATCACTGCCCATCAGTGCCAGCTATCAGTGCCACCTATTAGTGCCCTTCAGTGTGACCTATCAAACCCTTCAGTGCCACCCATCAGTGCCTCCCACCAGTGCCACCTCATCAGTGCCCACCAGACTATCGGTGCCCGTCAGTGTAGCCTCATCAGCGCATATTAATGAAGGAGAAAAATTACCCGTTTGCAAAATTTATTAACAAAATATAAAACGATTTTGTATTTTTTTTTAAATTTGGTCTTTTTAAATTTTTTTTAACAAAAAATAAAAAACCGCAGAGATGATCAAATACCACCAAAAGAAAGCTCTATTTGTGGGAAAAAATTATAACATTTCATTTGGGTACAGCGTTGTATGACATTGTCATTCAAAGAGTGACAGCGCTGAAAGCTGAAAATTGGTCTGGGCAGGAGGGGGGTTTAGGTGCTCAGTAAGCACCAACAAAGGCATAATGAGCTAGTATGCATCGCATACTAGTTTATTATGAAATACTTACCTTAAAATGATGCTGTACACCGCTATGACGGGCGACATGTCTCCAGAATGTTATTTAGGTTTGCGGGCTCTGGCGCTGTGATTGGGCGAAGCCGCGATGACGTCACTCCCGCGCATGCACGGGGGCCGCCTGTCATGGCACAGCAGCTGAAGAAACGGCACGTACGAGCCGTTTCTTCAGTGCGCATATGCCGATGATGTCAGCACATGCGTATACAGCGAATATCTCCTAAACTGTGCAAGTTTAGGAGAAATTCACGGGAACCTACAGGTAAGCCTTAGTATAGGCTTACCTGTAGGCAAAAGTGGTTGTAATGCGTTTACAACCACTTTAATGGCATCCCAGTCTTAGTCCGCAGGGTCCAATATTGAGTTGGCCCACTTTTTGCAGCTATAACAGCTTCAACTCTTCTGGGAAGGCTGTCCACAAGGTTTAGGAGTGTGTCTATGGGAATGTTTGACCATTCTTCCAGAAGCGCATTTGTGAGGTCAGGCACTGATGTTGGATGAGAAGGCCTGGTTAGCAGTTTCCGCTCTAATTCATCTCAAAGGTGTTTTATTGGGTTGAGGTTAGGACTCTGTGCAGGCCAGTCAAGTTCCTCCACCCCAAACTCGCTCATCTATGTCTTTATGAACCTTGCTTTGTGCACTGGTGCACAGTCACACCATAATCCCCCCTCGACCAAATGATTTGGACCAGTGCACAAAGCAAGGTCCATAAAGACATGGATGAGCGAGTTTGGGGTGGAGGAACTTGACTGGTGTTCTGACCTCAACCCGATAGAACACCTTTGGGATGAATTAGAGCGGAGACTGTGAGTCAGGCCTTCTCATCCAACATCAGTGCCTGGCCTCACAAATGCTCTTCTGGAAGAATGGTCAAACATTCCCATAGACACACTCCTAAACCTTGTGGACAACCTTCCAAGAAGAATTGAAGCTGTTATAGCTGCAAAGGGTGGGCCAACTCAATATTGAACCCTACAGGCTATGACTGAGATGCCATTGAAGTTCATGTGTGTGTAAAGGCAGGTGTCCCAATACTTTTGGTAATATTGTATATTTTCCATTTGGAATTCCCCGATTGAAGTCCTACGCTTTACGTGTGACAGGCAGGTAATTGTCTTATTCTGCCCACATTCGGCAGAGGAGCTCATGGAAGGAAAGTGAATGACAGCGATGTCTCTTATGACTATTTCAGCTGGCACTACACCCTCAGAACTGTCTATCTACAACAAGAGGAAACCCTACACACATATATACAGTATATATATATATATATATATATATATATATATATATATATATATATATGCATTTTGGTCACTTATGTGTGCCTTGATATGCCTTATGAATGCCTTTGAAAGTCACCCAATAATTTTTATAATAAGGCAATCAGGCTGACAGTGGGAGGAGATATGTAAAGAGACCCTGTCATGTAATAAAACGTTGCAGTGTCTACATCTGAAAATTGGATGGTGGGAACCCCTCATAATGGGTGCAGCAGTGGTCTGACCTTTCAAAGAGTTAAATATGGGGTTTGGTATATGTGATGGGAGTCACTTTGGGCGGGGGTACCCGTGGAATCCAGAATCCCTTGGGGTGGTTGGGAAACCCTTGTTTCAGCTCACCATGCACCTCCTATGTCTAAGTCAACCTGTTTCTCTAGCTATCTCTCTATCCAGTCTGATCTGTACTATTCGCACTCACTGTACAACTACACTGGAATGTTGTATATTGTCTCATTTTGTTGTGTACTCTTTGCTGGATCGTTTGGGGTGTGGCTGTATTCTATTTTTCTATTGTGTCTGTCTGCCTTAGGTATGGGATGTGTAAGTGTGTTTGCTGTGAGGAGGGAGGGGGGATTCCTCCAACAGCTCTCCCTGCTGATTGGACAGTCTACCTCGCCCGGAATGCAAAGGGGGGGTGATTGTCCCGAGTATTACCTGTGTACCTGTGTTTCAATAAACAGTTCATGTTGAGCAACCAAACAAGTACTGCCTAGTTTGTGGTTGTCAGCAGTTGGAATATCTGATATCTATATTCAGACTGGGAGGAAGCGGTGTATGACGAAAGCATTCAACCGGAGTGTGGGACGTTTCGTTACATTGGTGGCAAGCAGTGGGACGCTTCCTGCAGTCTGGTGCGGTTTTGCACGTTAACCAGGGCTGAGTTAAGGCAGCCAATTGTCTAGAGTGCTCTGCCAACACATGGCTATCCATTCACTAGAGACTGGTGACATCACTAAGAATTCAGCCTATCCACTCACTAGAGACCGGTGACATCACAGAGAATGCAGCCTGTCCATTCACTAGAGACCGGTGACATCACTGGAATGTTGTATATTGTCTCATTTTGTTGTGTACTCTTTGCTAGGTCGTTTGGGGTGTGGCTGTATTCCATTTTTCTATTGTGTCTGTCTGCCTTAGGTATTATGGGATGTGTAAGTGTGTTTGCTGTGAGGAGGGAGGGGGGATTCCTCCAACAGGAATGCAAAGGGGGGGATTGTCCCGAGTATTACCTGTGTACCTGTGTTTCAATAAACAGTCCATGTTGAGCAACCAAACGAGCACAGCCTAGTTTGTGGTTGTCAGCAGTTGGAATATCTGATATCTATATTCAGACTGGGAGGAAGCGGTGTATGACGAAAGCACTCAAGCGTAGTGTGGGACGTTTCATTACATTGGTGGCAAGCAGTGGGACGCTTCCTGCAGTCTGGGTTCCACGGGCCCCCCGCCCAAAGTGACTCCTGTCACAGTATATGAGTGAGTTAATGGCCTTAGAAATATTTAGTGTCTCTTCACATTATACTGTTCCGTTACTATGGAATGCGGTGCAGTATCTCGCACGTTAACATGGGCTGAGTTAAGGCAGCCAATTGTCTAGAATGCTCTGCCAACGCATGGCAATGGAAGAAAAAACATCTTTTGAAGATTTTTTTTAAATGAGTGTTGTGGGGTGATGTGCTTCAGATGCAATGCAACCTTCTGTATATGTGTATTGAGGTTCTAATTTATTTTGGCCATTAGAATGCATTAACGCGCAAGCGAGCCTAAACACATCTAGCATATATGCGCTTTTTTACGTTTTTTTTTCTGCTCAAAAGCTCCTCTCCTGAACTGTGCTGCTGATGTTTTTTTTTTAGCTTGTAAATGCTCCTCTTCTAATACGCATTTAAACACTGATGTCTGCATGGACATATAGGCTAACAAAGGTGCTTTTACGGGCAAAAAAAAAAAGCCAAACGTCTATAAAAGCGGCATCTTTTAACCCTATGTGCATGAGGCCTTTATGTGCCCCTTTCCTTATATACAGTACACCTGATTTTCCTTATTGAGCAGCTCTCCTGGATGATGAAGTGTTGTTACCTGATTGGAATAATTTTCTCCTCATCTGTTTGGGTTTCCGAACAGCAGACATCGGGAGTTACTTCAATGGCCTCATTTACGCAGGACTCCACCTTTTTCTCACCTGAACATAAAAAAAAAAAAAGTCACCACTATTAACATACTGATTGTGATAATAGACCTGGAGGAAGCACAGATCAAGGGAATAGATGAAAAGAGAGCAGGGAGATACTTACATTGCGGGCCGTTAGGTACAGCTTTCCCTCCAAGGAGAACAGTGAGCAGCACAGGAATTACATTACCATACCATTGACATTACCATGTCTAATACTCCCATTCAATTATTGTTTTACTATTTAATGCTTAAGATTAATGCCCTGTACACACGGTCGGATTTTCCGACGGAAAAAGTGCGATCGGAGTGTGTTGTCGGAAATTCCGATCGTGTGTGGGCTCCATCGGACTTTTTCCGTCGGAATTTCCGAAACACAAAGTTTGAGAGCAGGCTATAAAATTTTCCGACAACAAAATCCGATCGTTTAAATTCCGATCGTGTGTACACAAATCCGACGCACAAAGTGCCACGCATGCTCAGAATAAATTAAGAAACGAAAGCTATTGGCTACTGCCCCGTTTACAGTCCTGATGTACGTGTTTTACGTCACCGCGTTCAGAATGATCGGATTTTCCGACAACTTTGTGCGACCATGTGTATGCAAGACAAGTTTGAGCCAACATCCGTCGGAGAAAATCCATTTATTTTGTTGTCGGAATGTCCGATCAAAGTCCGATCGTGTGTACAGGGCAATAGAGACATCCTTATGTTTTTATAGTATTTCCTTGTGTTATCAATGAATTGTTTGTAATGGCTTCTCCCCTGTGTACACTTTATAATGAAGCCCTTGAAGTTCCACAAATTAGCTTGACAAAGGAGCGCGGCTGCCGTGTCACCCGCTGCGCGCATGCTCAGGAAACGCGTCACGTGTCAGTGACGTCACCCATCCTTGCCTCCTGTACCAGCGCTCCAGGCCTTGCTTTGAGTTCCTCTCCACCGCGGCTGACCTTTCACATAAGTGGCGAACCAGCGAGCAAAGCGCTCCCCCTCCAGGACTGGATCGTCTACTGATGACCCCCCCCCCCTTGCTGGGACTTACATCATGTCTATTTTTACTTCACAAATGTGAGTTTCCACTTTTAAGTATTAAATAAACCTGTTCTATATCTGCACCCAGAAGCGCCTCTCCCCTTGTGTATTTCAGTGTTACTGGAACATGGTTTCTGTTCCCATATGACGGCAGCCCTGAGTGGTGGATCCTACACCATTCTTCATGGTCCTTGGACTTTCATAAGAAACTAATGGACACTTTTTAGCCTATTACCCCTGACACCCATGTGATCACTATACATATAGTTTTATAACTCTATGGGACAACTTGTTTTCAGTTTTTTGCGCCTATATTTGTCTTACATTACCCTATCTCACTGCAAATCTGGTCTAGTAGCACTGCTTCATACCACTAATATGTGGAGGGAAGTTTTAGTACTGGAGGTTGTTTTTGCAGCCTCTAAAACCAGTCAGGGTGTTATTATTGTGGCCACTGACACGACACGAATGCTTGGGGTTATTATTGTGGCCACTCACACCAATGCTGGAGGTTGTTAATACTGCCCATGACACTAATGATCGGGGCTTATTTTACTCCCACTTTCTCTTAAGTGTGAGGTGCAGAACCTTAACTTTCAGGTGTTGATGTGCATTCATCCATTTTGAATGATCTGCCTAACTTGATACAAAACACCTCAATACAAGGTAACACACTGCTATTTTGTGGCCTTCTTGAGGCCCTATTTGTCAGGGCCTGGATTTGAACAGGGGGACCTCTTCTGAGTCTGGTAATGACTCTTCCACTGAGCTACCTGAGATGCTGGACAGCTCCCTGTCTGATCCATTGGACAACCCTGCCTTGTGCCTTGACTTCTGCTGAACCTTGAACTCTTTGCTCCTCCAATTAACTTCCTGATTTAAGCCATGTCTCTGCACTTCCTGTTTGCCAGATTATTGTGCTCTCTCTCGCTCTTGTGTTCCTGCTGCCATCCATATTTTGCTACCACTCGTTATCGAACCTTGGCTTGTTCTTCGACTACGCTTCTGCCTGATCCCAACCTGCAACTACTTGTTACCCACCTTTGGCTTGTTTACTGACTATGCTTCTGTTTGATCCCTACCTGCTTATCCACTACTGGACCCCAGCTTTCTCACCTTCGGGTGAGGCCACCCTGAGGACCGCTACCTGTTACCAACACGCAGCAAAATCCATCTCCACCATCAGAAGCTCTGGTGAACACCGGTTGGTACTTGGACCACACACCTCAGGTGAGCCCACATCATCCGCCAGGGTGACTGCCTGTGTACCTATCCTGCTGGGTCTTGTGTGAGTTTCCCACTGCTATAGTTGAATAAATGTAGTAGTCCCGCTTTGTCAAATTAAAAACTAAGGGTACACTGCAGCAGACACCTGGTTAGCTGATCCTTACCAGATAGAGAGGTGAATGAATAAATAGTGATGTTGCGCTGTGAACCTTCTATAAATCTCTATATTAAGGTGCTAGTGCGAAATAAATAAATACACATGGGTGTATATCTATACAATCATAAACTTGCTAAGTGCTATAGTGCAAAGTGAAAAAAATGCAACAAAAATAGTCATCAACACCTTGATGATGAAACCAATCGCAAATGGTAAAACAGTGTCAATGTTACTAAAGTGCAGTCTTGAGATAAAAAGGCTTAATAGCGTGTAGTGATAATGAACATATATACAAATGGAAAGTCCAATAAACCACTCTAGAGTATCATAAATGTGTAAAAACAGTCCGAAAAAAATACTGTGACAATCAGACAATGTTGAATGGGTGGTATATCCCTCCACCGTGTAACAAGAAAAATGGCCGATGCCAGGCCAATCCACTGTAGTGACACCTGAATGAGCTCGTACACTTCCGTCACTTCCGGTTTCCGACAAAACCGCAAACCGGAAGTGACGGAAGTATACGAGCTCGGCGCTTGTGGAGTGCTACCAGCGCGATATCACTATTTATTCCTTCCCACAGCTATAGCAACTGGTCTTCGAGCCTGACCCCTGATCTATTATTTTATTTATTAAGTCCACCGCCACTGGTTTAGATATACCTTAAAGTGAAAAGCTTTATCATTTAACCTTAGAGTGTTCCTGATGGGGAGATTTCCCACATGTAGTATTACCCTGATGAGAAGTTGGAGGAAACCTTCCCAATAGGGACACAGGTAGCAATTATTAACCCAGCAGAGGTTCTGACACTTTGTAACTCTATCCAACTTTTTTGGCTGGAAGTCCACTCTTAATTCTGTTGATGGTCTTTTCTACAAATTTTACAAATCTATTTTATTTGTATGGCAAGCTTGTGTACAAATAGTTTTAGGAATAATTGGTGTCATGTTTGAAGCATTGCATATTTCGCAGTTAATGCCTCTTTTTCTACTTATCGTACCGCGTGGGATGTCCTCGGGGGTTTGGGTGTTAGCATCTCGGAACATTTCCATTGATCGTATCTCTTCCCGTAACCGTTGTTCCACCTCCTTCCGAATATCTATGTCTTCTGGAGTAAGCTCTGGAGACACAGGTAGGCCAGTGCCAGAGTCAAGTTTCTGGAGAACCTGTCTGATCTCCTGATCTGCGCGTTGCAGAGATGCCCGTATAAATTCATCCAAATCTCCTCCTATAGGTGTGACAAGGGTTAATGGCATACATGCTATTCAGAGGCCAGAGACCAAGAATACTACAAAATGTACACTTTACTGTTGAAGTCTTCATCTGGATGTTTCCCAAGCCAACGGATTTTTATACATAGAAGACTGGGACATTTGATACTGCTTATTGATTGAACACTCAACCTATCTATCAACCAGAGCAGGGCCGTCTTTAATATGGTTTGGACCCCGGGCAAACATTTTTTTTGGGCCCCCCCCCAATTCAATTTTGCTTTTCACCCCAACATCTCAAAAAACAGACACAAACATAGATTTATCTTTAAAAAACATTACAGCCTCGTCATATCACAGCGCCCATTACATTGCAGCCTCCTCATATCACAGCCCCCATTGCATTGCAGACCTTTCCACATTATAGTGCCCCTTTACACATCACAGCGCCCCTGTTACATTAGAGTCCCCTTCATGTCCAGGGCTGGACTGGGACAAAAATGTGGCCCTGGACTTCATCCAGACCGACCCAGGGCATAACACATCAGGGGACAGGACATCATGACACAGCACATCAGGGCACAGCACATCAGGGCACAGGGTACAGCACATCAGGGTACAGAGCCCAGCACATCAGGGTAGAGGGTATAGCACATCAGGACACAGCACATCAGGGTACAGGGTATAGCACATCAGGTCACAGAACATCAGGGTACAGAGCCCAGCACATCAGGGTACAAGGTATAGCACATCAGGACACAGCACATCAGGACACAGCACATCAGGACACAGCACATCAGGACACAGCACATCAGGGTACAGAGCCCAGCACATCAGGGTAGAGGGTATAGCCCATCAGGACACAGCACATCAGGGCACATCAGGACACAGCACATCAGGGTACAGCACATCAGGGTACAGAGCCCAGCACATCAGGGTAGAGGGTATAGTACATCAGGACACAGCACATCAGGGTACAGGGTATAGCACATCAGGGCACAGCACATCAGGGCACATCATGACACAGCACATCAGGGCACAGCACATCAGGGCACATCATGACACAGCACATCAGGGCACAGCACATCAGGGTAGAGGGTATAGCACATCAGGACACCGCACATCAGGACACAGCACATCAGGGTACAGGGTATAGCACATCAGGACACAGCACATCAGGGTACAGAGCCCAGCACATCAGGGCACAGGGTACAGCACATCAGGGTACAGAGCCCAGCACATCAGGGTACAGTGTATAGCACATCAGGACACAGCACATCAGGGTACAGGGTATAGCACATCAGGGCGCAGCACATTAGGGTACAGGGTATAGCACATCAGGACACAGCACATCAGGGCACAGCACATCAGGGCACATCAGGGCACAGCACATCAGGACACCGCACATCAGGACACCGCACATCAGGGTACAGGGTATAGCACATCAGGACACAGCACATCAGGGTACAGCACATCAGGACACAGCACATCAGGGTACAGAGCCCAGCACATCAGGGCACAGCACATCAGGGCACAGGGTACAGCACATCAGGGTACAGAGCCCAGCACATCAGGGTACAGTGTATAGCACATCAGGACACAGCACATCAGGGTACAGGGTATAGCACATCAGGGCACAGCACATCAGGGTACAGGGTATAGCACATCAGGGCACAGCACATTAGGGTACAGGGTATAGCACATCAGGACACAGCACATCAGGGCACAGCACATCAGGGCACATCAGGGCACAGCACATCAGGGCACAGCACATCAGGGCACATCAGGGCACAGCACATCAGGACACAGCACATCAGGGCACATCAGGACACAGCACATCAGGGCACATCAGGACACAGCACATCAGGGCACACGACATTGGGGCACAGCACATCAGGGCACGGGGCACAAAGCACATCAGGGCATGGGGCACATCAGGGTACATTGGGGCACATCAAAGCACATGGGGCACATCAGGGTACATTGGGGCACATCAAAGCACATGGGGCACATCAGGGTACATTGGGGTACATCGCGGCGGACCTCACCGCAGAACAAACGTACTGTGTCTTTAAAAGCGTGGCCTAAACATCTAAAAATGCAGCAAGTTTGCCAGAGCAGGAACTGCAGGTAAGTCACATGGAGCAAAAGTATAATGAACAGACAGTGCTGTATTTCATTGCTTGATGGGCATAGGTGTGTGCAGCCCTATTAAATGCTGCATGCACCTTTTTTTTTTTGCAGGAAACGCAGACATGGCAGTCCATTCAAATGATTGGGCACTGTGCCTGCACAAATGTGGGCCACCAAAACACATACATGTGAACCAGCTAGGCCCAAAATAAGCCCATCAAGCAGTTCACACTGAGGCGCTTTGCAGGCGCTATAGCGCTAAAAATAGTGCCTGCAAAGTGCCCTGAAACAGCGGCTCCATTCACTCCAGTGTGAAAGCCCCAAGGGCTTTCACACTGGAGCGGTGCGCTGGCAGGGCGTCAGAAAAAGTCCTGCCAGCAGCTTCTTTGGAGCGCATTAGGAGCGGCGAACTCACCGCTCCTAAAGCGCCCCTGCCCATTGAAATCAATGGACAGCGCCGCTGAACAGCCGGCAAAGCACCGCCGTAGCGGTGCTTTGCAGGCGCTTTTAACCCTTTTTCGGCTGCTAGCAGGGGTTTAAAGTGCCCCGCTAGAGGCCGAAAAGCGCAGCAAAAACGACAGTAAAGCGCCACTAAAAACAGTGGCGTTTTACCACCAATGCCCGGGTGCTTTCAGTGTGAAAGCAACCTAAATACAGTATGCCATGTTCCTGTAAATCATGCTGTGTGCTCTCCTCTGAGGCCTCACTCAGCCTGGACAGTGGACTACAGAATGGCTAAGTTTTTTTTAACTTTCTTTTATTACACAAGACATGGCATGGGGATAGGGGGAGCATGAGCCAGGGGAGGAGAAAAGACCTTACCTGGTCGTGGAAAGCTCAGCTAAATTCTCCACACTGCTCCTTAGTTTTTTCACTTCACCAGGCACTCTCCACTCCGCGCTGCCCAGGGCCCTGTCTCACTCCTCCTCCGCTTCTCCGAGTCAGTGCTAACACAGCACTGTCTGCACTCATAGCAAGGGGCGGGGCCAGAGCGTCAGTGGAGCTCAAGGCCCCGCCCACAAACGGCCCGCTCCTCAAATGAAAAAAAAAAGGCACTGGCAGTCTGGGCGCCGTGCGCGCCGCTGCGGCTGTCAACACATAATTCAGCGCCGATTTGCGGGCAGCGCGCAGGGGTAACGGGCAGCTCTGCTTTGGGCCCTAAGCAATGACAGGGCCCTGGGCAGCTGCCCCGTTTGCCCTGCGCTAAAGACGGCCCTGAACCAGAGACCGGTGACATCACTGAGAATGCAGCCTATCCATTCACCACTAGAGACCAGTGACATCCCAAACAATGCAGGCTATCAAATCACTACAGGCCGGTGACATCACTGAGAATGCAGCCTATTCATTCAATAGAAACTGGTGACATCACTGAGAATGCAGCATATCCATTCACTAGGGACCAGTGACATCACTGAGAATGTAGCCTATCCATTCACTAGGGACCAGTGACATCACTGAGAATGTAGCCTATCCATTCACTAGAGACCGGTGACATCACTGAGAATGCAGCATATCCATTCACTAGAGGCCGGTGACATCATTGAGAATTCAGCCTATCCATTCACTAGAGACCGGTGACATCACTGAGAATTCAGCCTATCCACTCACTAGAGACCGGTGACATCACTGAGAATTCAGCCTATCCACTCACTAGAGACCGGTGACATCACTGAGAATTTAGCCTATCCAGTCACTAGACTGGGGACATCACTGATAGCAGTTGTGAAAAGCATTATCTGTGAGGAACATACTACTTGCTATCTACTATTATATGACATGAACTTGTCATCCATATAAGTATGTTTTGGGTGTTTTTGGTATGTAAAGGTCAACCCTTATAAGAGGGTAATTATCGTCTTGAGAAAATTCAGTTGCTAATTTGATGTTTGATATTCACAGTGCAATTTCAAAACCTGATAGAAGCCAGGAATAGTGGATGGGATAGATTCCTGCTGGCAAATAAGTATCCGCCATAAATGCAAGTTGTTTTGTTTGAGGCGTCTACTGCTTAGATCTGAATTACCCGAAGGATGTTGGGAGTCAATCAATATAGTTAATCAATATACTACGTACCTATTTAATTTGAGCTCAGATTGTGTATGTGATAGATATATTCCCCAAAAATGATCACACATTTGAAAGTATCTTTATTTAATCTATAAGGAAATATCTTTTTGGGTTGCAGTCGTAAGTAAAGATGAATCGTTGGGTCAATGAATAGATAGTAACACACATGGTGAAGTGGGATCTGAGGACCCCATTGTCTCAATGTAAAAGATTTATTAACACCACCCAAGGGTGACCAATACATACAGTGCCTTGAAAAAGTATTCATACCCCTTGACATTTTCCACATTTTGTCATGTTACAACCAAAAATGTAAATGTATTTTATTGGGATTTTATGTGATAGACCAACACAAAGGGGCACATAATTGTGAAGTGGAAGTAAAATGATAAATGTTTTTTAACATTTGTTTACAAATAAACATGTAAATACCCCTTTACTCTGATACCCCTAACCAGAATCTAGTGGAACCGATTGCCTTCAGAAGTCACCAAATTAGTAAATAGAGTAATTCAATCTCAGTATAAATACAGCTGTTCTGTGAAGCCCACAAAGGTTTGTCAGAGAAGCTTGGTGAACAAACAGAATCATGAAGGACAAGGAACACACCAAACAGGTCAGGGATAAAGTTGTGGAGAAGTATAAAGCAGGGTTAGGTTATAAAAAAAAATATCCCAAGCTTTGAACATCTCAGGGAGCTCTGTTCAATCCATCATCTGAAAATGGAAAGAGTATGGCACAACTGCAAACCTACCAAGACATGGCCGTCCACCTAAACTGACCGGCCGGGCAAGGAGAACATTCATCAGAGAAGCAGCCAAGAGGTCCATGGTAATTCTGGAGGAGCTGCAGAGATCCACAGCTCAGGTAGGAGAATCTGTCCACAGGACAACTATTAGTCATGTTCTCCACAAATCTGCCCTTTATGGAAGAGTGACAAGAAGAAAGACATTGTTGAAAGAAAGCCATAAGAAGTTCCATTTGCAGTTCGTGAGAAGCCATGTGGAGGACACAGCAAACATGTGGAAGAAGGTGCTC
Organism: Aquarana catesbeiana; assembly: GCF_042186555.1. Lineage (NCBI taxonomy): Eukaryota > Metazoa > Chordata > Amphibia > Anura > Ranidae > Aquarana > Aquarana catesbeiana. Next base: position 15,245,671 of record NC_133328.1, read on the forward strand.
TGGTCAGATGAGACTAAAATTGAACTTTTTGGCCTAAAAGCAAAACGCTATGTGTGGTGGAAAACTAACACTGCACATCACCCTGAACACACCATCCCCACTGTGAAACATGGTGGTGGCAGCATCATGTTGTGGGGATTCATTTCTTTAGCAGGGACAGGGAAGATGGTCAGAGTTGATGGGAAGATGGATGGAGCCAAATACAGGGAAATCTTAGAAGAAAACCTGTTAGGGTCTGCAAAAGACTTGAGACTGGGGCAGAGGTTCACCTTCCAGCAGGACAACGACCCTAAACATACAGCCAGAGCTACAATGGAATGGTTTAGATCAAAGCATATTCATGTGTTAGAGTGGCCCAGTCAAAGTCCAGACCTAAATCCAATTGAGAATCTGTGGCAAGACTTGAAAATTTTTTTTCTCCATCCAATCTGACAGAGCTTGAACTATTTTGCAAAGAAGAATGGGCAAAAATGTCCCTTTCTAGATGTGCAAAGCTGGTAGAGACATCCCCAAAAAGACTTGCAGCTGTAATTGCAGTGAAAGGCGGTTCTACAAAGTATTGACTCTGGGGGGCGCCATACAAATGTACACCACACTTTTCGCATATTTATTTATAAAAAGGTTTGAAATCCATTTATCATTTTCCTTCCACTTCACAATTATGTGCCACTTTGTGTTGGTCTATCACATAAAATCCCAATAAAATACATTTACATTTTTGGTTGTAACCTGAGAAAATGTGGAAAATTTCAATGGGGTATGAATACTTTTTCAAGGCACTGTATATTTAAACGGACAGGCACAGGGGTATGACTACAGGTCATGGAGCCCCATTCACACGAGCGGTCCGAAAAACAGACAAGCGGATCTGATCAGACCCTTCATTATCCTCTACGGAGCAGCGGATTTAAAGCTGGGCTCTGCTCAGCGGAGGATCAGCGGACAGATCCCCCGCAGAGAAAGCGGAGTCTACCCCGTGTGAGATGGGCCTTATAGCTTTCAAAAGCTTACAATGTTTTTGTAACAAGCAACAATACAGAGTGACAATAAAAATGAGTATAAAGGTAATATGATTAAGGTAAAATATTAGGGAAAAAACAGGAGAAAAGGGTCTAAAAAGTGGGAAACCTAAAACAAAAACAAAAAGAAATTGAGATATCCAATCCAGGGGTCCCAAATTTTCTTAAACTCTGGTCAACTGCAATGCAAAATACTGGATATTGCTTAATGAAACATGATCCATGAAAGTTTGAATTTAGTTAATGTTAAATTAATTGTTGGTGATTTCCAAGATCTAGTTATTGATATTTTCGCTGGTAAGCTATGGGATATCAGAGATTGAAAGGGTTTTGGTGTTAGTTGCCATCTTGTACACTGCTCTATGCACACTACACATCTCATAGTCCAGGGTCTCTATATGGGTGGCCGATGGGTATCAGACATGGCGGCCAACAGCATACTTTTCTTCTTGTTTTATGTAATGTATGTCCAGTTATTGCACTGTTCTTAATTGTATTTTGTTTCATGCAGCACTACATCCAATTTTCAAAAAATACATCCCCCGAGGAAGCCCTAAGAGGCGAAACATGTCAGGATAAGTTACTCTAATGCTATTGTTGAGTGACCACTTTTTCCATCCGATTTGGTCTTTGGATGTTTACCTGTATCTGCGTACTTTATGTATAGCCAATTCTTTTAAACCTGTCTTATGTAATAAGCTTTGTATATATACGTTGGAGTATTGAAAGTAATCTTTTTTGCCTGGCACCCCCAAAAAATTTTCCCTTGTCTGTATAGTCCAGAGTCCATCTCAGGAGTGAGCAAAAGAGGGTGGCTACGTTCCTACATACAGTGGGACCATTGAGAACCAACGTAGCCGTCCTCTAACCGGAAGTCGCACCACAGCAGCATAAAAAAAAATATGGAGATTTGGAGGAGAGCAATACACAGGACTTTTTAAATTTAAGAATACAAAAAACAATAGAATAAAAATAATAGTATAGTAAAAATATATAAAATATATATATATTTTTAATTAATTTTCACTTTAAGGTTGGTAACAGAGTAAAATAAGAGCTCTTCATTTCCAGAAGAATCTTCTAATGGGACCTTTCCACCATATGGTACATTATTCCTCGGTAGCCACGTTGAATATATATATATATATATATATATATATATATATATATATATTTTTTTTTTTTTAGTATACTGCTAGTCAGTGCCATTTGATTTAAGATATTTGCCTATTTTTAGGACAATCCAAAGTTGTAATAATAATATTCAGACATTTTTTCCCATACTCACCATGAGGGGGCGGACTGTTGAATTTTGGTTGCTGTCTCTGATGTCTCTTTAAAAAAAAAAAAAAAAAAAAAGACTGCCGGCCAAGTGACTTCTTTTGACTTTATCAATTCTAATTTGACTTGATTAGCAGGACTTGAATGTTTTGTTTAATAACGTCTCTTGGCATTGTGTTCTTTATTTACAACAAATTTTTCTTGACATTATTAGACATTATTCATAGTCTTTGTGCTCGATCAGTAAATAGTCATTAGCCTGGTTGCTTTTCATGACTGCCTTCACTATTCATTTCTCTCTTCTTTTATGAAGACATTTGGGTAAGGCAAAAAAAAAAAAAAACTCCAGCAGTTTGGAAAAAGTAAATAATAAAGCTGCTACAATACATTATTCAATACTAAGCTTAGGAGAATTTTATATTTCCTGGTGAAAAGTGTATGTCTGGGAAAAATAATAACAATTATGACAATAATAATAATAATAATAACAACAATACAAATATTCAGCACAACTGTCCAATACATGTACATTTCCCCGTGTTTTATCCATTAACACTGCAAGTACAGAAAAATAACTTGATCTGCCAGAAATCCAGTGAGCTCCTAATTTCTTGTAGAGAGCTGAGAATTTGCCCCACTATGCAGTGGGTGTACGTGAAACTATACACGTGGTGCAATAAAAAGTGAGCACACAAAAAAAGTGCACAGATGTATTACCTGGTCCACCTCCAAAGAGAAAGGACCCATTCTCTGATCCCCTGGGGGGGGGCAAGACTTCTGACAGGGACTAGATATGTGTGGTCTACCCAGCTGAAACCAGGCAGACCCTATTCTACAGGGGACCTGCGGAACCAGGGTTCACCCAAGTACAAGGTGGGGCTCCCCTGAAGGAAGACCCCATTAGAGGGGGAGAACTTGACCATAAGGCCACATGCCCTCCGGTCCAAGAGTCTCAGAGCAAGTCCAAAGACCTAGACCCTACTGGTAAGAAGTGCTACAGACAGACACCATTCTTCAGGGGACCTGCCGAAGCAAGGCCCACCAAAAGTACTAGGTGGGCTCCCCTGAAGGGAGACCCCATGGGGGAGGGAGAAGTTGACCATAAGGCCACATGCCCTCCCATCCAAGACTTTCAGGGCAAGTCAGAGGACTTATACCTACCAGTCAGAAGTAAGTGCTACAGATAGACCCCACTCTTCAGGGGACCTGCAGAAACAAGGTCCAGCCAAGTACAAGGTGGGGCTCCACTGAAGTGAGAACCCATGGAAGGGGGAGAAGTTGACCATGTGCTCCTCCCCTCCAAGAGTTTCAGGGCAAGTCCGATGACCTACACACTACTAGTCAGAAGTAAATGCTACAGACATACCCCATTCTTCAGGGGATCTGCTGAAGCAAGGCCCACCCAAGTACTAGGGGGCTTCCCTGAAGGGAGACCCCATGGGAGAGGGAGAAGTTGACCATGAGGCAACCTGCCAAGGGCAAGTCAGAGGAACTACACCCTACTAGTTAGAAGTAAGTGCTACAGACAGATCCTATTCTTCAGGGGACTTGCTGAAGCAAGATCCACCGAGTACTAGGTGGGGCTCCCCTGAGCGGAGACCCAATGGGAGAGGGAGAACTTGACCATAAGGCAACCTGCTCTCCCCTCCAAGAGTTTCAGGGCAAGACCGAGGACCTACACACTGCTTGTCAGAAGTAAGTGCTACAGACAGACCCCATTCTTCAGGGGACCTGCTGCACCAAGATCTACCCAAATACTAGGTGGGGCTCCACTGAAGGGAGACCCAATGGGAGGGGGAGAACTTGATTATAAGGCAACCTGCCCTCCCCTCCAAGAGTTCCAGGGCAAGTCCGAGAACCTACACTCTACTAGACAAGTGATACAGACTGTGCAGTGAGCTGACAATGCTGTCCCTACAACACTTAAATACCAAGCAGTGTTGTCAACTATGCCCAGTTCTCCCCTGCTGGATAGCAGAACAGCTCCCCTTATGTAATGTAGATGAGGAGAGGGAGAGGTGTCTTGCCATATATATATTTCACTTCTTGTCTGGCAAAAAAGGTTGCCCTCAGGACGGGCAGTGAAATCTTTTGTAACAGCAATACAGACAGAATGAAGAGCAGGCTAGAACCTCCTGGTCTAAGGTAGCCCCGATAACAGAAAGTGAGGGAAAATTCAGTAAGGGAACCCTATTGAGCAGCCAAAATGTAAAATAGGCTCTAGCCCTTGCTATCCAAAAGTAAATAAAAAAGTTTTGGGTACAGATACACTTTAAAGTGGTTGTAAAACTGTACATATACCCAGTGAAGTGACTGGCCTCAGGTGATACACAGAGATTAAACAAATCCTTCTACATAAGTTGTACCTGTTTATCTGCAGTCTTCTCTTCTCTACATCCGTTCAAAGTCCAAAATTTACACAGGATCTCATAGCTCTGAAAAGCAGGGGGTGGAGGGCGGAAGTTGCACTCTGCAGAGCTCAGTGAGGAGAGCTCTGAGAGCTGCTTGGAGGGAAGGGACGCGTCCCCTTCACACAACACACAGGAACAGAGCTGAGGCTATCAATCACAGGCTGTGTGCTGCAGTTCCCTTCCCTGTCACCTTTTTTCTCTTGGTGTCAGGAAAATTTGATATAAGTGATTCATGATGATAGCAGAGGAACAAAGCAGCAGACAGAAATGACACTTTGTGATCTGGATTGAGTAAACACTTTAGAGCAAGGGTCTCCAAACTATGGCCCTCCAGTTGTTGAGGAACTGCAATTCCCATCATGCCTAATCATGTCTGTGAATGTCAGAGTTTTACAATGCCTCATGGGGCGTGTAGTTCCACAACAGCTGGAGGGTAGTCAATTGGAGATGCCTGCTATAGATGACTATGCTTTGTTCATATTTCATGTCTGAGGTTTACAACCACTTTAAGGTGTAGATAGAACATCAAATGAAGACCCACTGCCCACGGCTTAGGCTCTGCATACTTGGCAGCCTAAACCCTTACTTTGGCACATGAGGCCAAGTCCTAGAGAACCATTAACTGTCTGTGTTGTGTGCATTGAGATGCTGTACATATGGATATGGCCACTGGTATCAAGGGCCAGGATCAGGCATTTGCATTAGAACAGGACCAAAAGGCTACAATCCTTAAGAACGATGATGCCACCAAAAGGCAGGTGCTGCATAGATCTTTTGGTGCTCCAGGAAGTACATTCAGAAGCTCTAATCAGCAAGATACCCCTAAGACTGTAAGTAAACGCTAGCTATGAACTTCCCTTATTTGCTCCCTTTTGGTCCTTTAAATATACCATTGAAAGTATTTTGTTATATCTGTTCTATAAGTACAACAACAACAAAAACAGTTGATCCTGCCATAAATCCAGTGATCTCTGAACTTCTTAGGCTCTCTGCCTTTGCTTTACTAAAATGTAGCAAAGACTGCAATACAGCATAGCACAACACATGGTAGTACGTTACTTTTACATTGTGTTGCACTGCAATGCACATCCGTTGGCAGGGGGTGTGTTGGGGAGCCATTGGGAATGAATGGCACCGTAACACACCAACATCTAAACTCACATCTTTCCACACGGCAATTATAATGTGCACGTTACCACAACACAACAGTGTGAATGAGCCCCTGGGTTCCACAGCGTTACCCTTAGGGGTTGATTTACTAAAACTGAAGGGGGGAACCTAAAAATGGAGTGCCCTGTGTGTTGTGCTGCAGGAAAATGCTCCATTTTGTGTGGTGGTGGATTTCGGCCCAATTAATTTTAATTGGTCCATTTAACGCACCAGAACGCAACACGCATCAGTGAATGAAAGCGTGTTGTTGCAGTGGTGTGAATGGGCACTTAAATTTCCAATATCCAGACATCAGACCACTGTGGACATCTTTGCTCACTAGCACACCGGTAAGTGGTGATTGGGTTGTCAACATTCCCGCTTAAAGCGGGGGTCCACCTATCTATCAATTTTTTTTTTTAGTTCATTCACAAACTTTTCTTCTCATGATTATCTACTCACATGTTCTGTGTAATAAGTCCGCCTGTGTCCGATTTCGTTGTAAAGAATAACTTATAAAATTCACTGAAGGCGGTTTCCATCTTCATTGTGGGCATTTGAAGCCCACAAGCATGTATTTCCTGGATGCGGTGAATGCTGTGCTCCCAGCATTCACCGAGTTGTGATGACGCTGTTGCACAATGCATGCTGGGAAGCCTGAGACTAGCTCTCAGGGGACTGTGGGAGGTCTGGGAGAGGCTAGAAACACGCCTACTCCCATGGGAGGAAAACCAGGAAGTGCTAAGAAGATAAAAAAAAAAAAAGGTAATTACGGCGATTTAAATTTTTTTACACAGCATGTCAGCATCTAGGCAAGGAAGAGAATGCATAGAGATAATGTTCAAAATTTGGGTGGAACCCCGCTTTAAAAATAATGGATGGGATTTGAGTTTGATGGGACATTTTTGAGCATTTTTTACCAGAACTGAAAAGGGGTTCTGAGCACACCTCCACTTGCTGCCTATGGAAAGTTAGCAAACCCCCCTAAGAAAACAATGGCTCCAAAGATCTGACACTTCAAGGTTGCTCAGAAGCTTTGGTAAAACAGCTAATTGTTGAGGGTTGGGGGTCTTCACCAATCAGCACGGAGGAGGCAGTGTGAAGAGATTTTCCATTCTCCTCTCATAAAGCATGCACAGCTGTCTTATTATTTAGGGGGGGGGGGTGCAGGTTGAGGAAAATGGGCCAACAACATATGAAGTGTTTGTCCAGGCATGCCTCAAAGTTACATCCAAACCTCCATCTCCCCTATTAGACCATATCCCAGCATTATTTCTTCTCTTACCTTGTTCCTGTGGAGCATAAAGCCCACCTGCTGTCCTGAATAGGGGAATAACCATCTTATTTTTGGGATATGTGATGGAATGAGACATGTGAATACCTTCTGTTTGAGGAAGAGGGCTTTTGGTGAGGACTTTTTCATTGCTTTGGTCCAGCCTTTCCCAACCAGGGTTCCTCCTGAGGTTGCTCGGGTTTCTTTGAGCAGTGGCAAATGGATCTCTCACCTACATTGACCACCAATGCAAACGTGGCAATTTTCCACTGACCACCACTTTTACATGGACCATCACCATCATTAGCATAAGGGACGCTACAGATGTCACTATCTGCAGTTCTTTTTGGTTTTTATTATTCCTTTCATTTTAAGATTCAAGAAACTTTCTACAACTTAGTTGTGGGCGAGGTCTTCTGCGCCGGTTCACGCAGGGGTATCGCACGGAGCATGTTTATCAATGCCTGGGATCAAGTGGAGACTGTGGTCATGTGAATAATCCCACACTAAGGCAGTTCTCCGACTTAGAGATGAGCCTTCACTGTGCGAAGTAATAGTACAGCGTTCCTCTGAAAAGTGACTTGTCCTGTGTCACTACACACTGTAACTTGTATGTTGCATTAGGAGGGAAGAGCTGAGTCTGCGCTCAGTCCACCAGACCAGTCCAGTGTACCTCTATTACCTCACTCCCAGTAACAGAATGGGGTACCACCGAGCATCTACTGTGGACCTCTTGCGTACTCTCACTCATTTCCTTTCTTGCCGAACATCATGACTAGGACCTTGGATCTCCATAGGGGTGGGTTCAGGTCTGGTTGCTACTAGATACCGGCCACCAGCAAGGGAGCCAATAAATGACCCCCTCACCTTACCTGGTACCACACTTAACAACTGGTTGCCCTGTGCCTTAAACTTGTACTTGGTTACTCTTAGCAACTACTCTCCTCTTCTTATCTTGCAGAGTTAACCTGTCTCTCCATAAAGAGTCCCTTTCACTGCCTATTGCTGTCAAAAGTGTTTAACACAAGTGATAAAAATAAATAAATAATACAATTGAAAAAAAACTATTTTAAAGCACCCCTGTCCCCTTATTAAAAAGGTGAACCCATAGGTTGGGTTATATATTGTGTTTATTTTGTATTAAAATTCATTCAAGTGTTTTTTTTCCCAAATAAATTGTGTTTGAAAAACTGCTGCCCAAATACCGTAGGACATAAAAAATTGCACCAACCGCCATTTTATTTCTAGGGTCTCTGTAAAAAAAAAAAAATATAATGTTTGGGGGTTCTAAGTAATTTTCTAGCAAAAAAAGTAGATTTTTACATATGTGAGAAGTATCAGAATTGGCCAGTTATTGAAGTGGTTAAAGTGTATTTAAAAAAAAAAAAAATTGCGTTTGAAAAACCGTTGTGAAAATACCGTGTGACATAAAAAATTGCAAGGACCGCCATTGTATTCTCTGGGGTCTCTGCTAAAAAAAAAAAAAAAATTATATATATATATATATATATATATATATATATATATATATATATATATATAATGTTTTGTGGTTCTAGGTAACTTTCTAGCAAAAATACAGATTTTTAAATATAAACAAAAAGTATCAGAAAATGCCCGGTCCTTATGTGGTTAAACTCTCTTTTTTTTTTCTTATTACTTTTTTAAGTGTAGCACCCTCCTAGGTAGGTGATTAAGAGTGCAAAGTTTTTGGTTTCCCTGCTTAATAGGGGGGCTGCCAGGCAAATTTAGGTTCTCTCTGCCTAAGGCCCCTTTCACACTGGGGCGGTTTGCAGGCGTTATTGCGCTAAAAATAGCGCCTGCAAACCGCCCCTAAACAGCCTCAGCTGTTTGTTCAGTGTGAAAGCCCGAGGGCTTTCACACTGAAGCGGTGCGCTGGCAGGAGAAGAAAAAATCTCCTGCTAGCCGCATCTTTGGAGCGGGGAAGGAGCGGTGTATTCACCGCTCCTAAACCGCTCCTGCCCATTGAAATCAATGGGACAGCGCGGCTATACCGCGGCTATAGCCGCGGCTATACCGCGGCTATAGCCGCGCTATATGAGGGGTTTTAACCCTTTTTCAGCCGCCAGCGGGGGGTTAAAACCGCACCGCTAGTGGCCGAATACCGCAGTAAAACAGCGCTAAAAATAGCGCTGTTTTACCGCCGACGCCCCCTACCGCCCCAGTGTGAAAGGGGCCTAACAGGGAGCAGTGATCCATTGTTAGGGTCTGCACAGTGTAGTCAGATGCTGCTCATGTTGTCCGTTTGTTTCACACTGATCCAATAGGAAGGGGCATATTGGACAGTGGGAGGAAACCTGACAAATGGGAGCATGGGTGTAGATACAGCCCTGGCCATTGACAGAGGAAGGTGCCTCAAGGCATGCTGGGTGACTGTATTTATACTAGGAGAACACATGTGCACGGGGTCTTCAAGTGGAGAAAAAGGTCCCAGAAGAAGGGGGACTGCTGCCCCTCCTCTGTATAGGCTGCCATGTGGCCTCAGGTGGTCGACCTGAGGGCCAGGGCCAAAGAAGCTGCAACCCAGATGTCCTGCAGAGCTGACAGAGAGGGAAACATACCTAGAAGGATCTGTTTCTAGCTACTGCGAGTACAGACCTAAATCTAGGGGCCTGTTCTGTGAGGGCCATCCCCTCAAGCTAGTGTGTCAGTGGATGGGTGCCAGCTAAAGGGGATACTGGTTAGTGTCCTGAAGAATTAGAGTTCATTGAGTCTGCTGCCAGAGCAAGCAAAAGACTTATTCTTCCATACTAATGCTGTATGGTTCAGCAGAGGATCTGCTATTCAGTTCAATCAAGTGAGGCCAAGTGAGAGTTGTCCTCCTCTGTGCATAGTTAAAAGTTGGAGTATCCCACTAATCTCTTCTCCTATCCAAGTTCTACCAATAAAACACAAAAAAAAACAAATCCCCTAGACTGGTCATTGGATAAGGAGCGGATGAGTGTGCACCTGGTCGTGTGGAAATACCCAAACATCTGGCTGCAGGATAATCAAAGGCAGGCCCAGGGAAGTCTATACTCAGCAACCCCTACGGGGGTAGTGCTACATAAGTAATGAATGCTGTTTTAAACATTTAGTGAGCAACACAGTTGCTTTCACTAAATACTTTTATCGGAATACTTTTTTTTGGTGATAACAGTTATAAATTGATTTGACAAAAAAAAAAACCCCACAAAAAATATGCGTTTTGGTTCACCACCATGTTTTCTTTTTATTTGGACATTTTTTTTTTTTACATATCATTCATCTGTAGAGGTCAACATTTAATTGAACACCTTCCACGGCAGGGCTTAAGAAGTTAATAAATAACAGCTAGATCACAAGTTTCAATTCACGCTTAGAGATTCAGCAGCAAGAATAATTCAATCTACATTAAACAAACCTAAGAGTATCGCTTAGCTCATCTTAATAAAGTCCTATTTCTCCCGGAGATGGAATTTGAACCACCCAGGCTGTCCCAGGCTTCGCTACCAAAGGCCTATTCCATTTTTAGTAAGTTAAAGACAGTCCCTGTTTCACCAATAGCTTTGTGTAACAGTCTGGGCGCATGCAGAGGGCGAATCGTATGACCTAGATACAAATGGCCTTTAACAGGACAAAAATACCACCGCGTTTTCCTCAACATCAAGATTATGAATTCACTTGAGATCTTTTTATCCATGCGCCCATGTGTCCTTCTTCTGCAAAAGGACGTTCTGTAACATCCATCAAAGACACTCAAGTGTTATGTATTCTGACATATTTCAGTTATTGCAGAGCAATGTAATTAGACCAAAAGCAATCCATGTGTCTTTGTGGCAACAGTCCAAGATAACAGTTTTCTTTTTCCACCCCCCCTTACATTTTAATTCATATCAGGCTACGATTTTGGCAGCATTCAAAGCACTTTTGTCATCTGCCATCGTCAACGGTTGATGTACCAATGTAAACATAATTTTCATTTTTTTGATAGAATACTTGAATAAAACATGTTAGACTATCGTAAGAAAAGATAGTGATTCTCCTTACGTACAAAGACCATAAAGTTACAATAAAGTCTATACAAGGAGGAGAGTCAAACCAATGGAGTTGTCATGTTGTCTAAGTTCTTTTTTGTAGACCACCATCAATTTTGCATGGAATGGCACTTCAGGTTTATTTGATTTCATTTAAAATCTACATTTAAGTGTTCCCATTAAGACTGGAAAAGTTCCATTGCCCTGATTTAATTCTTCATATCATTTCTGGTCTGAAATTCTTCTCTTTTTTTTTTTTTTTTTTATTCTCCTCCTTATATCATCAAAATATTATCTTGGCTTAGCTTTGAGAAGTGTCTTTTTTGGTTATGTGTAGCATTACAGTTTCTCCAAGTGTTCCGTAACTTAGGGTTCTTGTTGAAACTTCAGTTTTAAAGCTGGGTTGACCATTGTCTGCTGAACGTTGAACTTCAGTACAGAACGAAGGCTTGATGTTAAACGTTGGCTGACCATCTTGTGAAGAACTGGTACTTGCTCTGGTACTACTGGCTTGGTTCATACGGTAAGAAACATTTGAGGATCCCATCATATTCATTCTACTCATTCTAGAGCCAGTCATGAACATGCTTCCAATACCTTCTTTCAGGTTGCTGAAAAAACTTTGCCTTTGTTTGGGTACAACAGGCCTACCTACATTCAGCAACACAGGCTTACCAATAGTCGGCTCGTTGATTTCAGCCTGCAGGACTGATATCTCGCATGGTGTGTCCTCGGTGATGTTTGAAACATTTTCATCACATCCATAAGTCTCTCCTTGACCCGGAACATAATCCTCAAGATCTTCCAAAGTTAGTATTTTGCCATCACGAGTAAGAATTTTTTGATCTCGGCTTTTTATCTCGTCGTTATCTTGCTCTTCAGGTTCTTCAACGATGATGTCTTCAACTTCCAGCGATAATGTTTGGTCTGGATCATGTGCTTCTAATTCAACAGCTTCTATATCTTTTTTACTACCAAAATTTACAGGGGAGGTTACTGTTTCGTCCTTCTCAAAGATTTGAAACTCCACACATTCTCTTTCAACCGTTGGAAGTACTGACACTTGTATGGCTGTGCTGTCTAAAGCTTCAGTATCTTCCTCTTCTTCTGCATATTGTGGACTTAGATCTTCTTCCACCTCGTCCTCAGTTTCTTCAGCAAGGTCATACTCCATTGCTGGGATATCAGCCTCGGAATAGCTGCAAGATGTAAAGGAAGCCTTGGCCTCCTCCACCAGTTTATTATTGGAGTTATTGGTGTTTGGGTCATCGCCAGGGAAACCCCTTGATCGAGAGCCATACTGGGTATATTTCTTTGACCCCCTTTCGTCTTTCTCTGGCTTGGCTGGTGAAGTTCCTCTTTTTCGGGGTGGTTTAGGAGACTTTTTTACTTGGAATTCTATGATCTCTTCAACCTCAACCCATCTGGATGATTGCTCTTCTATTCTGGCAGTTGCCCCTCGGTCATCTTCCGGTTCTGTTATGAAGAGAGTTGGGACCACCGTCTTTCGGGTTTCCAGCTCGGATCTGTACATGGATGGCTTGCCCCTTGAAAAAGAGAAGGGCTCTGGTGTAGAGGCCTCTGACCTGGGGGTTCTTGCTGGAGACTGACCAGAGACGCGGCGTGAAGGAGAGATTCCTGGAGACATCCTTCTCCTCATCCTTGGACTTTTCACCACCGTTGTTATAGTTTCCTCTCTAGTAACGACGTAAATGTGGGAATTAATATAGGCACACAGACAGTGTTTGCAGTGACACAAGCCAAGTTAGTTGGGTGAGTTTCCTTCTCTGAGCCATGCAGATCCATGCACAAACAGGCTACAAGTAGGTTAATTTCAAACTTTTAAATGTGCTGAGAGACAGGTTTGCTTGACTGATTAGTAGATCTGATCCTTTTATTTTGGGTTCTATCCTAGCTTCCTATATCATATCTCTAGATCTTCTGGCTGAATTAAAATGCAGTTTTTACAGAAGATTTATTTACCCCCCTCAGCTCCAGAAGGCCACATTTTGCTCAAAACTATATAGTTGTATATAAAATGCAGTGGCGGCTGGGCCTCCATTTTTTGGGGGGGCAGCAAACAAACCGACCGCACCCCCCCCAGTCGCTCTGCGAACAAACCCCCCCCCCGTCGCTCGCCCGTCCGCCCACCAGCACTGCACTTGCCCCATCCAGGTCGCAGGGGGCTTCGGCGGTCCACCCCCACGTCTCCTCAGTGGCTTCCTGCCTGCTTCTGCTCCCGGCCGGCCAATACGATCGCTTCTCCTCTCGGCCAATGGGGTCTTAAGACCCCCTTCCTAATTGGCCGGGAGGAGAAGCAGGAAGACAATAGCGAATATTAGTTCGCTATTGTCACACAAGTGGGTCGTCTTGGGGCGCAGTGCTCTGCGCCCCGAGCTTGCCCTTTTTGAAGCCAATTAGAGCCTCAGGTCCTAATCATGTTCTTCAAAACAAAAAAAACCCCATTGAAATCCATGCGTCTGGCGCCCTGCATGTAGATAAGGGGGTCGGACGCATGGATTAGGGGGTGCGGCACCCCTGCGCCCCTAATGGAGCAGCCACCACTGATAAAATGCACTTTTTATCTTTTAAAGTTTCCCGGTGCTAAACCTTTCATCCAATTTATAAATTGCTGCAATTGTAAATTTCAAAAGCTGATAAAAAGAAATAGTTGAAAAAACACTTGTCATTTTTTTGCATAATTCTCCTTGAAGGGGACGTGGTGGGAGGGTGTCCTTTGCTTATATACTTTTGATAATAGGTGTCTCTCATTCCCATCCCAAACAGTTGGGAGGTATGTGAAAGGGGCGGGCCTTTCTGATTTGCTGCAGCTTCTAATGCACATGGTGAGAAGCTCACAGTGTGCAGTGAAATCAGAGGAAGACATTTCAGTCCAGGAGAGGAGCCGCTACAACTGTGCAAGACCGGAGGTCAGATTTAAAAAGAACCGACGTGTAATAATCTTTTTAACCAAGAACAGCTTCAGCAGACGTATCTGGGGCAATGCGCTGCTACAGCGAGGATGACGCCTGATAGAGAGGAATGGAGACTTTAGAGATCATTCTTTACCTGTTCTGCTTTCTATTTACCGTTTCCAGAAATGATTTGTTAATCTGAATAATTCAGGAATCCAGCTGACTATGTACAGAGTGCAAATGTTCCTCCTGTCTGCACATCATTTGCATTGCTCCTGGCACTAGGCTATCATCTTAATCATCGTCGGACTCGCACCCCCCCCATAGGGTTCTGGTTGATGTTGATTTATTACCCTACGATGAGCACAATTCACTTTTAATCGTATATAAAAAAAACTTCCAGCTGGGGAAAAAAATTCGTAAATTCGAAAATCCGTAAATTTGTACATTCAAAAATTTGTAAATTTGAAAATTTGTAAATTCAAAAATTCGTAAATGCGATAATTCAAAAATCCATAAATTAGATAATTCGAAAACCCGTAAATTCGAATATTCAGAAATTCAGAAAATCGGAATATTCGGAGATTCATAAATTCGAATTCTCGAATTTCTGGATTTTCAAATTTCGAATCTACGAAATTACGAATTTACGAATTTTCGAATTTACGGACTTTCGAATTTTTAATTTACGAATTTTCGAAGTTTCGAATTTTCGAATTTCAAATTTACAGATATTCAGTCTTTGAATTTTCAAATTTTTGAATTTTCGAATTTCCAAATTTCCGAATTTCCAAATTTCCGAATTTCCAAATTATTGAATTTTCAAATCTACAAATTTTCTAATTTACAAATTTAAAATTTACGAATTTTCGAAGTTTTGAATTTTTGAATTTAAAATTTACAGATATTCAGTCTTTGAATCTTCAAATTTTTGCATTTTCGAATTTTTGAATTTCTGAATTTCCAGATTATCGAATTTTCGAATTTACAAATTTTCGAATTTTTGAATCTTCAAATCTACCAATATTTGGAAAAAAATCGGGTTTTCGTTAATTCGGATACGTTAGTTCGGATACGTTAGTTCGGATATTTCCGAATGAACGAATTTGTCAAAATTCGGTAATCACTTCACGCAAACCCGTACGTCGGTACTTTGATGCTACCAGCTAGCTGCCATAACCCCTAGTATTTTCAGAAATGCTGTGCGTTTCTCTTTAAGATAAAGGTGGTCTCCGCGGTGGATTTGCCACAAGATCACTTTTATCAGCGGCGGGAAAGGTGCCCACCCCCCTACCGCCGTGCTCCGGTCGTCTCCGCCGCTTACCGGACCCATCGGTAGCGGCGGACGATCACGTCCGCTCCGTGGATGCCTGGGTGCCGACTGAGGAGAAGATGGCCCCAGCTCGGCTCCAAGGCATGGGAGGGCGGAAGCGACGTCAAACGTCACTTCCGCCCATAGCTCTTAAAGGAGAATTTTTTTTTTCCAATTATTTTTTTCTTATATTTTTTTATTGCATTTTAGTGTAAATATAAGATCTGAGGTCTTTTTGACCCCACATCTCATATATAAGAGGACCTGTCATGCTTTTTTTCTATTACAAGGGATGTTTACATTCCTTGTAATAGGAATAAAAGTGACCCAATTTTTTATTAAACAGTGTCAAAATGAAAAATGAAAAGTAAAATAAATAAGAAAAAAAAAAGATTTTTTTTAAAGCGCCCCGTCCCGACGAGCTCACGCGCAGAAGCGAACGCATACGTGAGTAGTGCCCACATATGAAAACGGTGTTCAAACCACACATGTGAGATGTCGCCGTGATTGTTAGAGCGAGAGCAATAATTCTCGCACTAGACCATCTCTGTAACTCAAAACTGGTAACCTGTAGAAATTTTTAAACGTCGCCTATGGAGATTTTTAAGGGTAAAATTTGTCGCCATTCCACGAGCGGGCGCAATTTTGAAGCGTGACATGTTGGGTATCAATTTACTCAGCGTAACATTATCTTTCACAATATAAAAAAAATGGGCTAACTTTACTGTTGTCTTATTTTTTAATTAAAAAAACGTGTATTTTTTCCCAAAAAAAAGTACGCTTGTAAGACCGCTGCGCAAATATGGTGTGACAGAAAGTATTGCAACAACCGTCATTTTATTCAATAGGGTGTTAAAAAAATATATATAATGTTTGGTAAGTAATTTTCTAGCAAAAAAAATGATTTTAACTTGTAAACAACAGGTGTCAAAAAGAGGCTTGGGGCTGAAGTGGTTAAAAAACGAATTCGGAATGAAACAAATTGCACATGTATACCAATTAACTACAGAAACATGCAGAAAAAAAACCTGCCCCCTCTGGGTGATCTCTGTACATTGCAGGGATTGTAATAAACTGTGTTGCAGATTCCTACCTTTTGTTATTCTGAAAAAAATAGCTGTTTGATTTTCTGTGTCCATATACAGAGTGAATGTGAATGGGAGTGATTTTATCATTAGCAATCAGCTGCTGCACTTGCAGAGCACTGATGAGGAAAGTGGCAGGATCTGCACCCCATTAGATGTGATTTCCCTTTGGGAGTATCTCACCAAAAATTACATTTTTGTTGCAGGGGATGCCCAAAATCTGACTTGTATCTTAGTGCAGACTTCTGGGGAATATCAGTGAGCCATTCACACAAGCGGGAAATGGCATTTCTGGGGGGCGTTCTGTATACCATCTGTGTTCAGAGCGCCTCTGTCAGGGCTGGGCTCAGCCCTTCCTTCTCTGAGCTGGCTGCTAAGCTGTCGACTAATTGCCAGCTCCTATCTCTCCACAGTGACTCTCCTGTTGATGATATCCTGCCTACTTAAGCCGTCCAGTCAAGATGATCTCTGCCTTCGCCTTGGTCACATCTCTAGAGACGCTCTCCTGTGTTCCTGTTAAATACTTGCTTGGCTGACATTCCTTCTGGCTCCAGATCCTGCTTGCTGTTCTACTATGCTGATCTCTGGCTCCCTGACGTTTTGGCTTGTCTGACTATCCGTTTCGGTTCCTGAACTCTGGCTATGTTTTGACTACGTTTACTCTGTTGATCTTTTTTTATTATTATTAAACAAGTGAGATATAACTGCACTTCTGTCTCAGTCTGATTCATGGTTTCTGACAGCCTCCAGGCTGCCATATTGCATTTTATAGAGAATTACAGTGTTGCGGATTAAAAAGGAAAGCATTAAATGTGGAGTTAGGCTTTAGAAATAACAGTTGTTAGCCTTCCCTACTCTATCCATCTAGCGCCCTACTCCTATTAGGCTAAATTTAGTTTTTACTACTAGTTTACTACTCTAGTCAATGGAGAAATTATCTGGGTTTTTTCTTGCCTGGTCAGGGTTTCTCAGGCTGAGAGATCGATTGCTCCTGCCTGTTTCTGGAGGGAGCTTCCAGAAAATAGAGCAGGGATCAATCACTCGGTTATGAATATTTATCAGGCCTCGGCAAGTCCTTGGGAGGGGGCACCCAGAAGGTGGCTAAGCGGGCGATAAATATTTGGGAGGCTTTTTCCAAAGTGTTCTTTCCTCTTCAGGAAGGGTTCCAGTTCTTTTGGGGGTGCTGGCCCTGGAAGGCAGCTAGAGTGTGAATAGAATTGCTGTGTGGGCCTTAGCAAGTGCTCAGCTGGGGACCTGAAGAGGTTTGCTAAATGACTTTTGCTGATGGTCATCATTTTGAAGTCCTGGTCTGGAGAATGATCTTTGGTCTCCCTCAATGAATAGGGTTGCATGGAAGCTGTCGAAGACAGCCCCTGGAAGGCATGGGAGGCCTTTCCAGAGTGTTCTTTGCTCTTCACTGAGGTTACCAGTTCTCCTGGGTTTGCTGCCTCTGGGAGGCAGCCAGAGTGTGACTAGAATTGCTGTTTGGGTCTCAGCAGGTGCTGAGTTTTGGGCCTGGAGAAGATTGCTAAAGGACGTTTGCTGGAAGGCATCCTTTTGGAGTCCTGGACTGGAGAAAGATCTTTTATCTTCCTCACTGAAGAGTGTCGCATGGAAGCTGCTTGAAGGCAGCTAGAGTGTGTCTAGAACTGCAGTTTGGGCCTAAGCAGGTGCTGGACTGAGGGCCTGGAGAAGATTTCTAAAGGATTTTTGCTGGAGGGCATCGTTCTGAAGTCCTGGTCTGGAGAAGGATCTTTTGTCTCCCTCACTGAAGAGTGTCACATGGAAGCTACTAGAAGGCAGACCCTGTAAAGCAGCTAGAGTGTGTCTAGAACTGCAGTTTGGGCCTAAGCAGGTGCTGGGCTGAGGGCCTGGAGAAGATTTCTAAAGGATTTTTGCTGGAGGGCATTGTTCTGAAGTCCTGGTCTGGAGAAGGATCTTTTATCTCCCTTAACCGAAGAGTGTTGCATGGAAGCTGCCTGAAAGACCTAGTTTTGGGGCAGGTGCTGGGGAAAATGGAGTTCCACGGGTAACCATATGGACTGGAGACCTACCTATCACCTTTGGTCAAGGTTGTTGCTACAGGATTTGTTCTAAGAAGTTTGTCCTGCTACTGATTTTTGATATCATTTTGGAGTATTCTACACCCCTATCCCTCGCCTGTTCAAGTTTATAAAATAAATAAAATCCACAAAAGACACCCCCTAGATTGAGCCTGTATTGTCGGTGTGCATGGCACTGTGTCTGGCCTCCTCCTTTTCTTAGCAGCCCCTCTGGGTGTAAGCGCTACAGGTTTATACGTTTATATACTGATATTTGCTATATGTATGCAAAGCACATGTGTAAAACACGTTCAATGGTAAAGGATTCCCAGAGCACTATGGGTTAGGTAAAGAGGCATTTCAACAGTAACCATCTTTCAGGCAGAGTAGCTTTCCTTGAAACCTCACTGAAAAGCTGAATAATGCCACGTACACACAAGCAGACTTTTCGACTGGACTGGTCCGATGGTCTATCCAACGGACTTTCGGCGGACTTCCGACGGACTTTCCGAACAAACAGACTTGCCTACACACGATCACACCAAAGTCCGACAGATTCGTACGTGATGACGTACGACCAGACTAAAATAAGGAAGTTGATAGCCAGTAGCCAATAGCTACCCTAGCGTCGGTTTTCGTCCATCGGACTAGCATACAGACGAGCGGACTTTTCGACCGGACCCGAGTCCGTCGGAAAGATTTGAAACATGTTCCAAATCTAAAGTCCGTCAGATTTTCGACCGAAAAAGTCCGTTGCAGGTCCGATGAAGCCCACACACAGTCGAATTGTCCGCCGGACTCGGTCCGTCGGACCAGTCCGGTCGAAAAGTCCGCTCGTGTGTACGCGGCATTAGGGATGAGTCACTTGTGTCAGTAAATTTCCCCTTGAGCTACGGAGATGAAATATGTTCCCCTTTATTTGACTGTAAGGTAGTTTTGTGCAACTTTTGTGCACTTGGGGTAGAATTTGATCAGGACTTTTTGTCAGGTAAATATAAAAGATAGCATATTATTAGTTTGCATTCTCATACTGAGACAGCAGAGGGAGCTCCTGGCACCTTTTCACATTTTTTTTTGTCTCACTTTACCTCATGCTGACAAAAAGTCTGTTTTTAATCTTCCTTATTTTTTTATGCTCACTATTAAAACTAACATTTCGAAATATGCTTCTCAATTAATTTTAATCAGAAATGTAAGTTCAAAATTAAGTTAATATAAAACGAGATATAAGTACATTTTTTTTTAAATGCCGTTTGCATCAAGTGGCAAGTTGTTTGCAAGGCCAGAAGATCTCTGGAGATTTAAAGAAGAGCAGATGTGCCAAAAAATAAAAGCAGATCGATTCCAAGAATGACTACTCTCCCCATCTTCCTCTCTGGGACCCTTTTGCTTAGTCACTCTACACAGCCTACCAACAAGCATGCAGGCAATGATGGCCTTTCTTATTAGAGAGCCTAACATGCTGAGTACACTGAGGGGCATGGATACCCCCTGCAATAGACATTTAGTTCTAAATGATAGATTTTGCACAAAAAATGTATAAAGCGTCAGCTTAAAGCTACTCTCCTGCCTGAAAAATTTTTTAAAAATAGTTAAGGTGGCAGAAGAATCACATCCAGCAGTGACATAGTGGCAGATATGTGGAACCACACCGTGCTTTGAAGGTGAAGAGTCCTCAGCCGCCATACAGTGCCTTGAAAAAGTATTCAAAACCCTTGAAATGTTCCACACTTTGTTATGTTACAACCAAAAACGTAAATGTATTTTATTGGGATTTTATGTGATAGACCAGTGATGGTGAACCTTGGCACCCCAGATGTTTTGGAACTACATTTCCCATAATGCTCATGCACTCTGCAGTATAGTTGAGCATCATGGGAAATGTAGTTCCAAAACATCTGGGGTGCCAAGGTTCGCCATCGCTGTGATAGACCAAAACAAAGTGGCACATAATTGTGAAGTGGAAGGAAAATGATAAATGGTTTTCAATTTTTTTTTTACAAATAAATATGTGAAAAGTGTGGGGGGTACATTTGTATGGCGCCCCCCGGAGTCAATACTTTGTAGAACCTCCTTTCACTACAATTACAGCTGCAAGTCTTTTTGGGGATGTCTCTACCAGCTTTGCACATCTAGAAAGGGACATTTTTGCCCATTCTTCTTTGCAAAATATCTCAAGCTCTGTCAGATTGGATGGAGAGCGTCTGTGAACAGCAATTTTCAAGTCTTGCCACAGATTCTCAATTGGATTTAGGTCTGGACTTTGACTGGGCCATTCTAACACATGAATATGCTTTGATCTAAACCATTCCATTGTAGCTCTGGCTGTATGTTTCGGGTCGTTGTCCTGCTGGAAGGTGAACCTCCGCCCCAGTCTCAAATCTTTTCCAGACTCTAACAGGTTTTCTTTTAAGATTGCCCTGTATTTGGCTCCATCCATCTTCCCATCAACTCTGACCAGCTTCCCTGTCCCTGCTGAAGAAAAACATCCCCACCACATGATGCTGTCACCACCATGTTTCACAGTGTTGGATGGTGTGTTCAGGGTGATGTGCAGTGTTAGTTTTCCGCCACACATAGCGTTTTGCTTTTAGGCCAAAAAGTTCAATTTTGGTCTCATCTGACCAGAGCACCTTCTTCCACATGTTTGCTGTGTCCTCCACATGGCTTCTCACAAACTGCAAACGGGGCTTCTTATGACTTTCTTTCACCGATGTCTTTCTTCTTGTCACTCTTCCATAAAGGGCAGATTTGTGGAGAACACGACTAATAGTTGTCCTGTGGACAGATTCTCCCACCTGAGCTGTGGATCTCTGCAGCTCCTCCAGAGTTACCATGGACCTCTTGGCTCTTCTCTGATGAATGCTCTCCTTGCCCGGCCGGTCAGTTTAGGTGGATGGCCATGTCTTGGTAGGTTTGCAGTTGTGCCATACTCTTTCCATTTTCGGGTGATGGATTGAACAGAGCTCCGTGAGATGTTCAAAGCTTGGGATATTTTTTTATAACCTAACCCTGCTTTAAACTTCTCCACAACTTTATCCCTGACCTGTCTGGTGTGTTCCTTGGTCATAGTGGTGCTGATGGTTCACTAAGGTTCTCTAACAAACCTCTGAGGGCTTCACGGAACAGCTGTATTTATACTGAGATTAAATTACACACAGATGGACTCTATTTACTAATTAGGTGACTTCTGAAGGCAATTGGTTCCACTAGATTTTAGTTAGGGGTATCAGAGTAAAGGGGGCTGAATACAAATGCCCCCCACACTTTTCACATATTTATTTGTAAAAAAATTTGAAAAAAATTATCATTTTCCTTCCACTTCACAATTATGTGTCACCTTGTGTTGGTCTATCACATAAAATACCAATAAAATACATTTATGTTTTGGGTTGTAACATCACAAAATGTGGAAAATTTCAAGGGGTATGAATACTTTTTCAAGGCACTGTAGGTCTTGATCAGAGCAAAATTAGGACTTGTAAGTATTTATAGTATTGTTTTCAGGGGACAATTAAAAAAAAAGTAAAATAAAATTATAAAATTGACCCAACACCACTATACACTTTAATAACATTGCAAACTATCTGCACAATAAGTATGTTTGTCAGGCAATTATAATAGAAAAAAGCAATAATATGCAGAAACTCTCACTAACACAATGAGCTTCTTCCTTCCCTCATTAATTTGGGTCGAAACAATAAAGCATATTTTATGTTGAATTGCTAAAAGTATTTTGTCCTTTTTTTCCATTTAATAAAAGCTAAACAACCTATGCAGGATAGGACAATTTTAATTTAATTTTAATTCAACTTTATTAATTTCCAGCTGTGCTGTTTATTTCTCCTTTTAAAATAGTAATAAGTGAATAGCTGTGTTTTTAATATATAATTTTTTTTTTGAAAACTACATACATTGCCCGGATAAGGGGGGGGGGGGGGGGGTTGAAGGGGAGGCTGACCTGGACACAGTGCTTTAAGGTGGAGGCAGGGCGCATATATATGCAATTTCCATTGGGATGGGGAGGGGCACCAGGGGAAGCTGGTTTTTACATTGTGGAGGTGGGGCGCATTTATAGGCAATTTCCAGAAGGATGAACAGAAGGGGCAGCTGCCCTGGGCACAGTGTTTTCATGTGAAGGTGGGGAGCACTTTAAAATAGTAATAAGTGAATAGCTGTGTTTTATATATTATGTAGTCTTGGAAAACTGCATATAGTGCCCAGATAAGGGGAGGGGGGCAGAAGAAGAAGCTGCCCTGGGCACAGCGTTTTCATGTGGAGGTGGGGCACATTTATATGCAATTTCCAGCAGAATGAGCAGAAGGGGTAGCTGCCCTGGGCACAGTGTATTTATGTGGAGATGGGGCCCATTTATATGCAATTTCCAGAAGGATGGGGAGGGGCAGAAGTGGGAATCTGCCGTGGGCACAGTGTTTTCATGTGGGGGAGGGGCAGTATTTATATGCAATTTGCAACAGGATGGGGAGGGGCAGAAGGGGAAGCTTCCCTGAGCACAGTGTTTTAATGTGAAGGCAGGGCGCAATTTGTATGCAATTTGCAGCAGGATTGGCATACGAATAAACCTTCATAAAATTTGCATATGAATGAATCACCACATATATGGAATTAAATGAGCAAAGCAACATAGTGCATTTTTCCACACTGCCCTATGGTGTGAAAGGGGCACATCGATCAGGTGCGGATAAACAATCCTCTGTTGTGAATGAGCTGCTCAATATTTTTTGTCTATGTATAATAAAGCAGGGGTGGGGAGCAGTCTGGCATTTTTGCCGTGGGCACTGGATGACCTTCTCTTGGTCCCTAATACATGCACTTATGCAGAAAAAAAACCCTCAAAATTCCCCAGCCTTTGCAAATGTCCACCATTGTATTTTGACAGGATAAAGTAAGCCCTTTGTATGTTGGAATTTGTGCGTGTTTTTGACTGTTGACAGCATATGCTGAAGCAAAGAGATCTAAAGGCGCCTTGTGCCCATTGTCACCATGTTTATTACAGCACATATGATGGCCACACCAGTTAGAAAGAAGCTAATTAGGAAAACCATGCAAAAGGGGGGACAGACAGACAGATGGGCACACTCGGACAGACAGACAAGAATAGCGGCACTTACATGATAACCGTTTTCTTGGGCGCTTTAGTCTCTTGTTCAGTGACTATAAAGGAAACAGTATGGAGAGCAGGGGTTAGAGATCGCCACAAGCTGAGATGATCATCTTAATCGTGTTAAGTTCATTAAGAGGAAATCTGGATAGACAAAGAAAGCACAAACACACGACCAGCCCAAGACCTACAAAGATACCATCCACATAACTGAATATAACAGGTTTAAGGAGGCTCCCGGCCTAAGCTTGGAGTTGTTTGAGTGGTGAAGACTGAGCTGTTGGAACAGTGTAAAACCACACAATCATTTATTACATCTCATTAGACCATATTCAGTGGCCATACTTTCACTAAGGCTTTATGACTTTATAAGATCTGGGGATCTGCAACTCCTGGTTCTCTACTTTGTACCTCCTTGGAAACTTTTTGAAGGCTTGGTCAAAACAAAAGTGCTGTTGGACAAAGTTTCTTTGAGCTCCTGGGTAAACCAATTGCAAACTTCCTGTCTTAATTTCCTCTACTGTCAAAGTTTAGATATGCTCAATCACCTTGCTCTGTTTCATAGCATATTGAGTGGGAACCCAAGTTCTATTAATAGTAAGTGCATAGACATGGGAACAAAATAATTCTCCACCAAACTTACCAAGACCACTTAAGCATTTATTACATCTCATTAGACTGTATTTAGTGGCCATACTTCCACTAAGACTTTATAACTTCATGAAATCTGGGGCATTTTTTCCATCACTCCCTACAAGTCCTGGCCCTCTACTCCGTACCTCCTTGGAAACTTGTTGAAGGCTTGCTCTAACCAAAAGCTCGAATCCAGCTATACCCGGGGTCTGTTGGGGAAGGCTTCCTTGGGCTCCTGGGTAATCCAGTTGCAAACTTCCTGTCTTAATATGTGGAGGTTTGGATGTGACCAACCACTTTGGTGTGTTCCCATCATAAACAGTGGGAGGAAAGTTTCCAGAAATGGTAAGTGCGTAGACCTCGGAACAAGCCCAAGACCTATGAAGGTACCATATTCATAAGTGAATATAACAGCGTGCAAGGAGGCTTCAAGGCCTAAGCTTTGAGTTGCTTGTGCGGTCTTACACCATTACATCTCATTAGACTGTATTTAGTGGCCATACTTCCACTAAGACTTTATAACTTCATGAAATCTGGGGCATTTTTTCCATCACTCCCTACAAGTCCTGGCCCTCTACTCCGTACCTCCTTGGAAACTTGTTGAAGGCTTGCTCTAACCAAAAGCTCGAATCCAGCTATACCCGGGGTCTGTTGGGGAAGGCTTCCTTGGGCTCCTGGGTAATCCAGTTGCAAACTTCCTGTCTTAATATGTGGAGGTTTGGATGTGACCAACCACTTTGGTGTGTTCCCATCATAAACAGTGGGAGGAAAGTTTCCAGAAATGGTAAGTGCGTAGACCTCGGAACAAGCCCAAGACCTATGAAGGTACAATATTCATAAGTGAATATAACAGCGTGCAAGGAGGCTTCAAGGCCTAAGCTTTGAGTTGCTTGTGCGGTCTTACACCATTACATCTCATTAGACTGTATTTAGTGGCCATACTTCCACTAAGACTTTATAACTTTATAACTAAGGCTTCAAGGCTTAAGCTTTGAGTTGCTTGTACGGTCTTACACCACACACCAATACCTCAGTCTTCACCACTCAACCATTTATTACATCTCATTAGACCATATTCAGTAGCCATACATCTACTAAGACTTTATGGCTTTATAAAATATGGGGCAATAATTCCTACAACTCCTGGTCCTTCTTGTAAACTGGTTGAAGGCGTGATCTAAACAAAAGTGCTGTTGGCAAAGCTTCCTTGAGCTCCTGGGCAAACCAGTTGCAAACTTCCTGTCTTATTTCCCCTGCTGTCAAAGTTTGGATATGCTCAGCCTTGGTGTGATTCTAGCAATGGTAAGTGCGTAGACATGGGAACAAAAGATATCACCACCAAACTTAGGAGGACTTTAGCAGAAGTTCTTGATTGCATGAGCTTTTAATTTTTTAATATGGTAGTGGTATTCACTGGAAAATGTGAGCAGCACCTTGATACCCCAATAGGTTAAGTTTAGAATACCTTTCTTTTTTTTTTTTTTTTTTTTACCCACGTAACCATTTAACACATCTCATTAAAACATATTCATTAGTCTTACTTCCACTTGTTGAAGGCTTGGTCTAACCAAACGTGCTACTTTGGCTATAACTGTGGACTGTCGGGGAAGACTTCCATGGGCTTCAACCAGTTGCAAACTTTCCATCTTAATTTCCCTCCCATTGTGAAGGTTTGGATATGCCCACCCACTTTGGTGTGTTCCCAGCATAAAGAGTCAGAACCCAGGTTCCAGCAATGGTAAGTGAGTACACATGAGAACAAAAGATTTTACCACCAAACGTACTAAGACTAATGCCCCGTACACACGGTCGGACTTTGTTCGGACATTCCGACAACAAAATCCTAGGATTTTTTCCGACAGATGTTGGTTAAAACTTGTCTTGCATACACACGGTCACACAAAGTTGTCAGAAAATCCGATCGTTCTGAACGGGGTGACGTAAAACACATACGTCGGGACTATAAACGGGGCAGTGGCCAATAGCTTTCATCTCTTTATTTATTCTGAGCATGCGTGGCACTTTGTGTGTCGGATTTGTGTACACACGATCGGAATTTCCGACAACGGATTTTGTTGTCGGAAAATGTTATATCCTGCTCTCAAACTTTGGGTGTCGGAAAATCCGATGGAAAATGTGTGATGGAGCCTACACACGGTCGGAATTTCCGACAACAAGGTCCTATCACACATTTTCCGTCGGAACATCCAACCGTGTGTACGGGGCATTAGAAGAAACTGATGGATGGTTTAACTTTCCACCTTCTACCAAAGACTCAAATACAGTAGTTCTTGATTGAGTAAATTTTTAATTTCTTAATATGCCAGTGGTATTCACTGGAAAATTCAAGCAGCACCCTGATAGGTTAGGTGTATAATATCTTTCTTTTTTGTTTTAACTATGTAACCATTTTAATACATCTCATTACAGCCTAATAAACTCCTGGTCCTCCACTAATTTGGCTATAACTGGGGTCTGTTGGGGAAGGCATCCTTGGGCTTTAACCAGTTGCAAGCTTTCCGTCTTCATTTCCCCCATTGTGGAGGTTCAGATATCCCCACCCACCTTGATGTGTAGCTTGGGAACCCTGGTTCTAGCAATGGCAAGTGCATAGACCTGGGAACAAAAGATTTCACCACCAAACTTACTAAGACTTAGAAGAAGCTGATAGGTGGTCTAACATCTACCAAAAACTTAAATAAAGTAGTTCTTGACTGAGTGAGCTTTTAATTTTTGACCTAAGTGAAACAAGAGGGAATTTGGGAAATTAAAGTGACCCTGTTGCTTGAAAAAAAGGTGCCAACGAAGAAAGACTCTTGTTCCTTACCTCTACAGTGGGCAACAAATCCAAACTTAAGTTTCTTTTAGAGGCAAAATGTTCAGTATCTGGCACTTCTTGATGCATTGCATACCAATCTTGGTTCCCTCCGCTAGCCGCTATGCGACTACAGCACACAGTAGTGAAGTAGTGTAGGGTGCATCGGGGGGAAGGAACCACAGTGAAGGGCCGGAGACACAGGCATCTGGCACAACCAGAAGTGAAAAAAAAATCTGGCAATTTGCCACCTGCATACTGAACCACTTCTCTGACCATTGAGTGCCAAAGCCAGAAAGGGGCTCCTTCATGCCCCAAACACTGTTAAAGAGTTAAAGAGCAAAGAACTGGTGGCATCCTGTAGAAACTTTATTTTTCTGGACAAAGAACATTAACCTCCACATGGGACCTATTCACCCTCTCACTTATTTCACCCGAACTGGGCTTAACACAGTGTTTCCCATCCTAATTCCTCAAATACCCCCAACAAGCCAGGTTCTATAAATTTCTCTTAGGTAAAATAGCTGTCATAAATACCAAGCCATTGACATTGAGCTAAATCAGCTGTGCAAGGTGAGGGAAATCCTGAAAATATGACCTGTTGAGGACCAAGGTTGGGAACAACTGGCTTAATCATAGAGACACCTTTATGATAAAGCTCAAGTTGGGTGCACACACAGGCTTTGCTCCTTTGGTCTTACTGTTATTTCTTTTTCACCATTATTTTCAATATTTTCAGAGCAATTGGCTAGAAGTGTGCAACATTTTGGATACATTTGACAATTTGCACATGCGATGCAGCATGAAGGAGCTGTAATGCCCTGTACACACGATAGGATTTTCCGACAACAAAACCGTGGATTTTTTTCCGAAGGATGTTGGCTCAAACTTCTCTTGCATACACACGGTCACACAAATGTTGTCGGAAATTCCAAACATCAAGAACGCGGTGACGTACAACATGTACGACGAGCCAAGAAAAAGTTCAATAGCCAGTTCGGCTCCTTCTGCTTGATTCCGAGCATGCGTGGACTTTTGTGCGGCAGACTTATGTACACACGATCGGAATTTCCGACAACGAAAATTTGAGAACCTGCTCTCAAACATTTGTTGGCGGAAATTCCGACAACAAATGTTCTATGGAGCCTACACACGGTCGGACTTTCCGACAACAAGCTCACATCCAACATTTGTTGTCGGAAAATCCTATGGTGTGTACAGGGCATAAGACTACCAGTCAGTCCTGACTCCTTGAATACAATCGTCTCTTGACGAGATTTTGCTCTTAGCAGTAGTTGAGGAGAACGTGGCTGAGTGACTACAATGAAATCGTTTTAAAAGAGCCTACAGATCTGTATATTTGATACAACCATAAAAATATAAAAACGTAAAGTTAATAAAGATGCTAAAGTACATTAAATTTAAATTTCAAGTAAACATTTACAACACTAATTCAAAATACACTATAATTTCCATTTTCTTTTTTGGTTTAGCTTCTGGAAAGGTTATATTAAAAGCTATTAAGACAGCTCACGTAAAGATAGTATTAAATACCAATGTGGCCAAGTTAAAGCTGAAAGCCAAAAAAATAAATGTAAATATATTTCTCATTAGTAACATAGGAACATAGGATAAAAATACACTTTATGTGCACCAAAGTGCTTTTCAAACCCAGATATTACTGTAGCAGGCCCCACCCACTACAGGCTGGCTGCAGAGAACTGTAGGATCACAAAGCACACCAAGATCCAAGAAGAATACACATGACGAATGTACAATTTATGATTTAGTTACCCCCAAAGTTTAGCTTTAAAGTGTATGTTAACCCTACCAATAAACATCCCTTAAAGTATTTGCTCCCTTTTGGTCTGTTAAAAATACCAATAAAACAGTTTTTGTTGCATAGTAAGTGAAATAAGATACCTATTGATCCTGCCAGAAATCCAGTGCCGTGCTGTGTTATCAATCTTGCCCAATTCTTGCTTATAAACTTGTAGGCAGGTGCAGTGTATTTTCTCCACTGCAGGTGGCGATCATCTGTAGCAGCAATGCAGGTGAAGGAGGATGTCGAGAGGAACCTAGTTCCTCTATGGTTTTCTCTGAACCATTTCCCCTGATTGGATGCTGGCACCCCATGTGACTTTGGTGGTAATCTTGGGTCAGGCAGAATGCTGTCCTTCGTTATCCCAAGCTGTGTTATCAATCTTGCCCAGTTCCTGCTTATAAACTTGTAGGCAGATGCAGTCTATTTTCTCCACTGCAGGTGGCGCTCATCTGCAGTGGCAATGCAAGTGGAAGAGGAAGTCGAGAGGAACCTAGTTCCTCTATGGTTTTCTCTGGACCATTTCAGTCACTATGTGATTTTGGAGGCCATCTGGGCTCAGGCTGAATCTTTTTAAGACCCTGGCTCTCAGGTTTGGTATGGTTTTCTTGGAACCATTTCCCCTGAATGGAAGCTGGAACCCCATGTGACTTTGGTGGCCATCTTGGGTCAGGCAGGATGCTGTCCTGTGTTATCCCAAGCTGTGTTATTAATCTTGCCCAGTTCCTGCTTATAAACTTGTAGGCAGATGCAGTCTATTTTCTCCACTGCAGGTGGCGCTCATCTGCAGTAGCAATGCAGGTGGAGGAGGAAGTCTAGAGGAACCTAGTTCCTCTATGGTTTTCTCTGGACCATTTTAGCCACTCCATGTAACTTTGGAGGCCATCTTGGGTCAGGCAGAATCTTTTTAAGACCCTGGCTCCCGGGTTTGGTATGGTTTTCCCGGAAACCATTTCCTCTAAATTGGTGCTGGCACCCCATGTGACTTTGGTGGCCATCTTGGGTCATTCAGAATTTTTTTAAGACCCCGGCTCCTGGGTTTGGTATGGTTATCCCAGAAACCATTTCCTCCAAATTGGTGCTGGCACCCCATGTGACTTTGGTGACCATCTTGGGTCAGGCAGAATCTTTTTAAGACCCTGGTTCCCAGGTTTGGTATGGTTTTCCCAGAAACCATTTCCTCCAAATGAGTGCTGGCATCCCACGTGACTTTGCTGGCCATTTTGGGTCAGGCAGAATCTTTTTAAGACCCTGGATCACGAGTTTGGTATGGTTTTCTCTGAACCATTTTCTCCGTTTGGATGCTGGCACCCGATGTGACTTTTGCGACCATCTTGGGTCAGGCAGAATGTTTTTAAGACCCTGGCATTTTGCAAGTGGCTAGTGTATGGGTAGGTCAACTGTCTGTCAGGGATAGTGCTTAGCATCAGGGAAAGGTTCTGGAGGAGTAGGGAAAGTGCAAGGACGCACCATCTTTCCTGGAAGCCTTCCTGTTTGGGTGCAGACTGACCAGGCCTCATTCTGCTTCTCAAGACAGATGCCATCAGCACCTCTGGTCCACCACTCTACTGCCGCTTTGCTGTTACAACTTGTGAGTGCTCCCGGTCAGTTTGTCTTCCCGCCGGGTCTGTACTGTATTGCTGGACTTCTGTTACAATATATTCTTATTGCTGCACTTGGACTCTGCCCGTTTTCTGTTTTCTGTCCGCAACATCACACTGTTATGAAGATGAAGGGAGGGGGAGGTATTCTCTAATCTTTCCCTTGAGAGATTGTGCTGTTCCTCCATAGATCTAGTACAATGGGTGAATGTTGTCACCCTAGGACAGGAAGTGTGTCACTGGCTAGGTGAAAATAAAGCAGAAAAAAAAAGTAGAAAACAAATGCAGCCACCATATCTGCCATGGGCTCTGGTAGGCTACAATATTTTGTGAAACCTTTGATCGGTTGCTATAGGTTAGCACACTCCCCTGCTTTCATTGTGTTCAATGTATACCAATACTGTTTCTCAGAGATGGGAAGTGAGAATTACAAATCCCACACCCAGATTAAAAACAGTAATTAATCAGTGAGTGTATTTATACTGTAAAATCAGCATGTCACAGGTGTTAGAAATGAGGAGCTGGAAGAAGCTGCCAAAATATGGAAATTTAAATATGAATACCATACCACAGAAGTATAAATCTGTACACACACAGTTTGAATATTATTTGTGATTCAATGAAAGCTGAAGTTTAGGTATGACTTTTTTTTGCATAGTTACATATCAAAGTGCAAAGTGTGATCTTCGCAGTAGCGCTTTGATATAATGATACTAAAAGTGCATATTTGAAGAAAGGTCCTCATAAGCAAAGTCCACAAAAGATTGTGTATAGGAAAAAGTACTCTAAGCCAAGTTGCGGCACCATAAAAGTGACGAAACGCGTTAAGGCGTGGCTACTCTGTCCTGTCATGCTTTTTGTCTATTACAAAGGATGTTTACATTCCTTGTAATAGGAATAAAAGTGACCCCAATTTTTTTTTAAAAGGACAGTGTCAAAATAAGAAGTAAAATACATAAAAAAATAATTAAAAGCGCCGTCCCAACAAGGTCGCGTGCAGAAGCGAACGCATATGTGAGTAGCACCCGCACATGAAAACGGTGTTCAAACCATACGTGTGAGGTATCGCTACGATCGTTCGAGCGAGAGCAATAATTCTAGCCCTAGACCTCCTCTGTAACACAAAACTGGTAACCTGTAGAAATTTTTAAACGTTGAGATTTTTAAGGGTAAGAGTTTGTCGCCATTCCACAAGTGGGCACAATTTTGAAGCAAGATATGTTGGGTATCAATTTACTTGGCGTAACATTATCTTTCACAATAAAAAAAATTAAAAAATGGGCTAACTTTACTATTGTCTTATTTTTTAATTCAAAAAAGTGTATTTTTTTCAAAAAAAGTGCTGCACAAATACGGCGAGACAGAAAGTATTGCAACAACCACCATTTTATTCTCTAGGGAGTTAGAAAAAAATAAATATAATGTTTGGGGGTTCTTTTCTAGCAAAAAAAAAAAAAAATGTAACTTGTAAACACCGAGTCTGAAAAATAGGCTTGGTCCTTAAAGCGGAGTTTCGCCGAAAAACAAAAAAAATTCAAAGTCAGCAGCTACAAGTGTAGCTGCTGACTTTTAATAATCCGACACTCACCTGTCCCACGGTCCAGCGATGCGGGCGTACGAAGCCCCGCTCCTCTCCCTCTCCTCTCCGCGTTGCCAGCATTCATATTCCAGCTGTGGCTTCACAGCCGGGCACGCACTGCGCATGCGTGAGCCGCGCTACGAATGGCCGGGCAATCTTCTGGGACCTGTGACGTATCCCAGAAGATTGCACGGAGGGAGGGGAGAGAGGTGAACTTCCTTCCGGCGCTAGTTGACCCTTTTCCAATTTTCAAAATTTGCGTGGCAAGTCTCTAGCATGATCAAAGTTGAAGTGGTGGGTCTACAGCAAGAGCTCTGCAAGTCTACAGCATGAGAATTCAGCCACAGTGACCCCCTGTGGTGGGATGACTATTGCACAACATAACTGAACCTGAACTTGCAGCAGGCTTGCAGAATGTTTGCAAAGAAAGTTGATCTGGAGTCATGCAATGCGGACTTGTAAAGCCTGGCAAGTCTAGCAATAGTTAAGCAAGTTATTTTTCCAAACTTGAAGCTCAATTGCTTGCTATCTGGGGTCATGGAGGGGGAGGGGGTAAATCTTCTGGAGGTCAAGTGGTTAAAATAATTACAGTGCTATCATCCACATACAGAAATAGAAGGGACAATGTAAATTAAACAGTGGGTATTATTTACGAAAGGCAAATCCACTTTGCACTACAAGTGCACTAAAAGTGCACTTGAAAGTGCAGTCGCTGTAGATCCGAGGGGGACATGCAAGGATAATAAAAAAACAGCACTTTAGCTTGCACATGATTGGATGATAAAATCTGCAGAGCTTCCCCCTCATTTCAGATCTTCCCCTCGGATCTACAGTGACTGCACTTCCATGTGCACTTGTAGTGTAAAGTGGATTTTCCTTTCGTAAATAACCCCCAATGTGTGTGTTTAGTAGCACTTTAAATCAGGGAGTGACGAGGCAAAAAGCCAAGGCAGGAGAAGCTATTTGGTCCGGCCAGTGAATTGGGTAAAGCTCACTAATATCCAGGTACCCACAAATCTGCCTGATCGGGACTCAATTTTTGGTTCACCCATCTCTAGGCTTGGCAGAAATCAGAAATCCTGATCGTTCATCTTGACTTTTGCACAATAGGGATGGCGGCTCCAGGCTGTGAGGTTCAGAACAGGTGAGAAGGAAACTCAGAGAAGACAGAATGCAGGAACAAACGTCTAGCAAACATTGCAATCACGTATTTGCATGCCAAACCTTTCAACGCTAGCATAAGTCAGTGGCTTGCCGTGCACGAGACACATGGAGCTGATTAGGGTATCATAAAGCGCACAAGTAAAGTTTCAAGTAGTGCTGATTAAGATGCAGTGTTCTGGAATAGCTCTTCAAGCATCTCCTCACTTATATCAAGTGCTCTCCTTCATCAGAACCGAAAAATGGTTGTATCACTGTGTGGCCTTCAAAAGAGTGATACAACAGGAGGACCAGGGCCCTTATTTCTGGGTTGAAGCTGGTGAGGATCCAATCCCGTATGGTAGGCAATTAGCCATAATAATTAAAGGCACTTTCCAAAAATATATCTTCATTACATGTCTGAATGTTAGAAGATTCTAAAATCTAGGAAGTCTACAGCATGGTGAACAACCAATGAGAACATATGTTATTAATATTCCCCCCCCTCGCCCGTGCCCCCCTCTATGACTTTTCCATTAAAATTAACAATGCAACTATCAGTCCCTCCCCTCACGCCAGGGTACTGGGTGTAATCCTAGACTCTGACTTGTCATTTCAGCCCCAAGTCCAAAAGTTGTCAAAAGTTTGTAGAATTCACCTCCGTAACATCTCTAAAATTTGTCCCTTTTTAACAAATGAAACCACCAAGCTCCTCATTCACTCCCTTGTTATCTCTCGCCTTGACTATTGCAACTCCCTTCTCATTGGCCTGCAACTCCATAGGCTCCTCCCCTCTTCAGTCTATCATGAATTCTGCTGCCAGACTTATCCACCTTACCAACCGCTCAGTGTCTGCCACCCCACTCCTCCAATCCCTACACTGGCTCCCAATCACCCAGCGAATTCAATTCAAAATACTAAACCACAACATACAAAGCCATTCACAACTCTGCCCCGAGCTACATCACCAACCTTGTCTCCAAATATCACCCAAATCGTCCTCTCCGCTCTTCTCAAGACCTCCTACTCTCAAGCTCTCTCGTCTCCTCCTCCCATGCTCGTCTCCAGGAGTTCTCTAGAGCCTCTCCCATCCACTGGAACTCGCTACCTCCACTGGTCCGGCTATCCCCTACTCTTGCCACCTTCAGGTGATCCCTGAAAACTCATTTCTTCAGGAAAGCCTATCTTGTCTCCAACGAATCTTCTACCACCTCCATCAGCTCATTCCCCACAGTTACAACCTTTTGTACCACCTGCCCCACCCTATTAGATTGTAAGCTCTTCTGAGCAGGGCCCTCTTAATCCTCTTGTATTTTATTGCATTATAACTGTATTTTCTCCTTTTCTATATTGTAAAGCGCTGCTTAAACTGTTGGCGCTATATAAATCCTGTATAATAATAATAATAATAATATGTGCTGGCTAAGGTCTTCTATATAGATGATTGGGGATCGTATCACCACAGAGGACAGGGGAATTAAGTATAAAATGCCACGTCCCGAAAATTTGGATTTTTAAAGATAGACTTTATAGGCATAACACAAATATAAATTAAAAATAAGATTTATTACAAAGACAAACAAGACAATTGCATTAAAATTCATCGACTATTCACAAAAATGCCTTGAAGCACGAACAACACACCACCTACATACATATACAGTGAAATACTAGAAGTGGGGGACCAAGCAGGTCACTCTCCAATACTTGATGAAAAGAAAGGAGAAGCTACCACCTACCACGCTCGGTGGCCGTCACTTAAGCAGAGATTCGAAGGGGAATTCTACCCTGTAAGATACCTGTTGGGAACTATTTACTTATGGACAATGAAGCTGTATAGTTAGTGGGGGATCCCCTAATTGATCCAGATATTGCCACATTAGTTGCCCCCTCAGCACCTCCTATTGGTCTTGTAACCATCATCAATCGCCTTAAGGTTTACATTGTGAGGTTGCCTTATAGATTGATTTAGAAGCGACAGGAAGATATTCCTCCCCGCACTCCCAGCTGTGCTGTGGACAGTGGCATCGGGAGGTGGGGCTGACGGGGGCTGGAGCCCCGAGTGTGCCCCCCCAAAAGGCAGATAGATCAGTGTATGTGTTAGGAAGGTCAGTGTATGTGTCAGGTAGGTCAGTGTATGTGTCAGGAAGGTCAGTGTATGTGTCAGGTAGGTCAGTGTATGTGTCAGGAAGGTCAGTGTATGTGTCAGGAAGGTCAGTGTATGTGTCAGGTAGGTCAGTGTATGTGTCAGGAAGGTCAGTGTATGTGTCAGGAAGGTCAGTGTATGTGTCAGGAAGGTCAATGTATGTGTCAGGTAGGTCAGTGTATGTGTCAGGAGGTAGGTCAGTGTACTGTATGTGTAAGGTAGGTCAGTGTTAAGCAAGTGAGCCTATCACCCTTCCCGAGCCCGCTCCCCAACCACCCCACCTCACTCCCACCCCCCACCCCCCGCTTTACCTCCGGGCTGAAGTGGACATTATTCTCTGCTTACCCCTTCCCCTTCCTTTTCTGACTAAAACTAACACGCCATAAGCTCCTGAAGAAGTGTCTGAATATGCGCAACATGTAGAGCTGAGCTGTATTATTATGACACGCCGCCTTCTCTTTCTTTTCATCAGGTATTGGAGAGTGACCTGCTTGGTCCCCCACTTCTAGTATTTCATACATTGGTATAAATTAAGCCTAGGCTTAGGACATCATGCACAGCTCTCTCTCTCTCTGTCTCAGTCTCATGAGAGTTTGCCATGAAGGGAGGGGGAGTGAGTCATAAGAGGGCCAATGAGAGCTGCAGAGCTGGAGGTGTGCCTCCTGTGTGTCTGTGTAAATCCAGGAAGTGAACAGGCAGCAGCTTCAGCTGCCCTCAGTTAAAATGGCTGCAGCCAGACTCAGTGGTGGGAGATTTCTGCAGCATATCTGGCAAGTATAGAATCACAGTATATATAAAAATAATATGCAAAGTGGTTGGAGGGAAGTTTCAGAATGGCAAATATGTTTTTTTTTACAAATTATGTGAGCAGACTGCAGTTTCTCTTTAAGGAGAGCTGTTCTTTCTTCATAAATTCTTTGTTCAGGTTTGAGAAGTAATTTGTGATGGGACTAATGCACCCCCAAAAAATAAGCACTAATATTACATTGCCAAAATGGATCTACCGGACTCTTTTCTCTGGTAATAAATGAGATATAAAATGAGATATAAAATACACGGCCGGGTCTGAGTATTTACAGATCAGTAATTAGAACAAACAAGAAATGTTGAAGAAGAATTATAGGTATGGATATTTATACACAGTTACAGTGGACCAGCTTGGATAATGTAACTATGCATATACCATACCTGTAGTATCCCTCTAGAGCAGGGATATCCAAACTACGACCCTCCAGATGTGGTGGAACTACATTTCCCATGAGGCATTGTAGAACTCTGACATTCACAGACATGACTCGGCATGGTGGGAATTATAGTTCCTGAACAACTGGAGGCCGCTGCTCTAGACATTGGAAATTACTGTAGTAGGCAACGCTATTACACCGCTACTATACCTCTACTACACCACTACTATATCTCTACTACACCACTACTACACCTCTACTGCATCACTACTACACCTCTACTGCATCACTACTACACCCCTACTGCACCTCTACTGCATCACTACTACACCACTACTACACATCTACTGCACCGCTACTACACCTCTACTGCACCGCTACTACACATCTACTGCACCACTACTACACCTCTACTGCACCACTACTACACCTCTACTGCACCACTACTACACCTCTACTGCACCTCTACTTCACCTCTACTACACCTCTACTGCACCTCTACTGCATCATTACTACACCACTACTACACCACTACTACACCTCTACTGCATCACTACTTTACCATTACTGCACCTCTACTGCACCTCTACTGCACCACTACTACAATGCTACTACAGTGATCTCCATTTGTTTTCTAGTTCGATGAGTGGAACACTGGAGGTTGGCCACTTGGCACAGGTGCCACTCAGAGAATGCATTGCATTTTCTCAATGAACGCAAACTGTTTTTGGTTGGACGAGGTGTAGAAGGTGACATCACTGCCCTGCCTCGCCACCTCATCCAATCAGGAAACAGTTTGCATTCACTGAGAACACGCAAAGTGATCTCTAAATGGAGCCTATGCTGAGCTGCCCACCTCCTGTGTTCAGAATGCAGCAGGGCAATCGGTTGACGCGGAACCCAGAAGCTAGTAGAGATCACTGGGGCAGCGTGTCTACTACACTGATTTCCAGCTTCTAGAGCAGGGTCACTATACTGTCCTTCAAACTTTAAGAGGGGGGCAAACTGTGGCCACTGGGGAGAAGAAAGTGCCCTGGTGTCTGTGGCCTCTCATTGGTGTCAATGGGAGAAATAGTGCCCCATCATTGGTGTCAGTGGGAGGAATATTGTCCCGTCGCTGGTGTCAGTGGGAGGAATAGTGCCCCATCATTGGTGTCAATGGGAGGAATAGTGCCCCATCATTGGTGTCAATGGGAGGAATAGTGCCCCATCATTGGTGTCAATGGAAGGAATAGTGCCCCATCATTGGTATTAGTGGGAGGAATAGTGCCCCATCATTGGTGTCAGTGGGAGGAATAGTGCCCCATCATTGGTGTCAGTGGGAGGGATAGTGCTCCATCATTGGTGTCAGTGGGAGGAATAGTGCCCCATCATTGGTGTCAGTGGGAGGAATAGTGCCTCATCATTGGTATCAGTGGGAGGAATAGTGCCCCATCATTGGTGTCAGTGGGAGGAATAGTGCCCCATCATTGGTGTCAGTGGGAGGGATAGTGCTCCATCATTGGTGTCAGTGGGCGGAAAAGTGCCCCATTGTCAGTGGTAGGAACTATGCCCCACTCTGACAGTGGGGGGAATAATGCTGCAAGGGCCGGATAAAAGCAAGTAAAGGGCCCCAGTTTGGAGACCACTGTTCTAGAGGGATCCCACAGGTATGGTATATACATAGTTGGTCGAAGCTAGTCCAATGTACTGTAACTATGTAAAAATATTCATACCTGGAATTCTTTTTTTTTTTAAGCACATCTAAAGCCAAAACCGCCGCTCTTTTTGAATATAGTAGAGTCTGGATAAAACCGGACAGGTTTTTTTTTTTTTTTGCATCCCCATTGGGGAGATTTCCCTTCACTTCTTCTCCTATAGACACAGCAGGAAATGAGAGGAGATTTCCCTTAAACAATTGCCACTGGAATATTTCCTCTATTCCTATTCTGGAATCTGGCAACCATTCCTAATTTTGAAGTTTCCCTCACTTTCAGCCCCGGGGGTCACAATGGTCACCTGGACAAAATAAAGAGAAGAAATGGTCGCCACTGGGGACACTGATAGCAGTAAAAACCTAGGAGAGGTTCTCACCCCTCACCACTCTATCCAATACTATAAAAAGTTCTGGCTTTAGATACACTTGTTGGTTTTGTGGAACTAAACATTATTGATTGCTTACAAAGCTTCACCCAACATCATTGGAGAATGTGCCACCATAGAGTTTAGTGTGAGAAGAAACGAAAGCAATCAAGAGACCTCCAACCGAAATTGGCACAAAGCGGACCAAAACATTTACTGTTTCTAATTAAAAAAAAACAAACAATGTAGCCAAAAGGATCAATAACAAGATTCCATTTAACGTCAACAGGTGAACAGATATGAACTGACACCATTCGCTTTCCATTCACAAATGCGCCAATGTTAACATGCTGTATCCATATAAAGCAAACATTAGATACCAATGAACGTTCACATACCACCAAGAGCTTTCAATGTGCCACCATTTGTACAACAGCAACATTCACATTCAAATCAAGAAAAAAATCGATCGCCGCCATTCGCACAACTCCCAGAGATTTGTCCATTATGCAGAATACGGCTGGACCTGATGGGCCTAATTTTGCTTAATTCAACTAGAATAAGATATACAAGCACTTCATTGGAGGAATCACACAATTAATTGATTATTAATAGGCAACAATTTGTGTTTCTTAGACCGAGGAGCTCTTTCCATCACCGGCTCGTCCACCACGACCGACATATAATAACAGAAGGGTAGAAACCATCAACAGTTAAATGGGATGAGTCTTTATGGGTATAAATGTGACATCACTATTATGACTATAATGTTATGGTATTAATAAAAAATGTATTATTA
Organism: Aquarana catesbeiana; assembly: GCF_042186555.1. Classification (NCBI taxonomy): domain Eukaryota; kingdom Metazoa; phylum Chordata; class Amphibia; order Anura; family Ranidae; genus Aquarana; species Aquarana catesbeiana. The sequence goes on from NC_133328.1 coordinate 15,285,076, forward strand.
TTATTATTATTAATAATAATAATAATCATAATCATAATAATAGTTGTATTTAAAATAGCTGTGGCCGCATCTTGTGGAACTTATACAAACTAGTGTCACTTAATTGTCTCTGGGAAAGGGGTCCAACCATGAGAACAAATCAAAGATGACTGCAACAGATCGTAACTGAATCTCACAATTATAAATGAACCTTAAAAAAGCATATACATACTTCTGAAATGGAACCAACATAATATCCAGGACAATTTTTGACAATTGTGTTACAATACTGTGCAGCCAGACTTTCCATTCATGAAAGCCCCACTCAGGGGTGTTGTTAAATTTACCCAGGCTCCATTCTCAGTGATGTCACCGGTCTCTAGTGAATGGATAGGCTGCATTCTCAGTGATGTCACAGTCTCTAGTGAATGGATAGGCTGCATTCTCAGTGATGTCACCAGTCTCTAGTGAATGGATAGGCTGCATTCTTAGTGATGTCACCGGTCTCTAGTGAATGGATAGGCTACATTCTCAGTGATGTCACCGGTCTCTAGTGAATGGATAGGCTGCATTCTCAGTGATGTCACCAGTCTCTAGTGAATGGATAGGCTCCATTCTCAGTGATGTCACCGCTCTCTAGTGAATGGATAGGCTCCAGTCTCAGTGATGTCACCACTCTGTAGTGAATGGATAGGCTGCACTCTCAGTGATGTCACCACTCTCTAGTGAATGGATAGGCTCCATTCTCAGTGATGTCACAGTCTCTAGTGAATGGATAGGCTACATTCATGGAAAATGTCCGATCGGAGCGCGTTGTCGGAAATTCCAACCGTGTGTGGGCTCCATCGGACATTTTCCATCGGATTTTCCGACACACAAAGTTTGAGAGCAGGAGATAAAATTTTCCGACAACAAAATCCGTTGTCGGAAATTCCGATCGTGTGTACACAAATCCGACGGACAAAGTGCCACGCATGCTCAGAATAAATAAAGAGATGAAAGCTATTGGCCACTGCCCCATTTATAGTCCCGACGTACGTGTTTTACGTCACCGCGTTCAGAACGATCGGATTTTCCGACAACTTTGTGTGACCGTGTGTATGCAAGACAAGTTTGAGCCAACATCCGTCGGAAAAAATTCTAGGATTTTGTTGTCGGAATGTCCGAACAAAGTCCGACCGTGTGTACGCCCTATTAGTGATGTCACCGGTCTATAGTGAATGGATAGGCTACATTCTTAGTGATGTCACCGGTCTCTAGTGAATGGATAGGCTACATTCTTAGTGATGTCACCGGTCTCTAGTGAATGGATAGGCTACATTCTTAGTGATGTCACCGGTCTCTAGTGAATGGATAGGCTGCATTCTCAGTGATGTCACCGCTCTTTAGTGAATAGATAGGCTGCATTCTCAGTGATGTCACCACTCTCTTGTGAATGGATAGGCTACATTCTCAGTGATGTCACCGGTCTCTAGTGAATGGATAGGCTGCATTCTCAGTGATGTCACTGATCTCTAGTGAATGGATAGGCTCCAGTCTCAGTGATGTCACCAGTCTCTAGTGAATGGATAGGCTCCATTCTCAGTGATGTCACCGGTCTCTAGTGAATGGATAGGCTGCATTCTCAGTGATGTCACCGGTCTCTAGTGAATGGATAGGCTGCATTCTCAGTGATGTCACCGGTCTCTAGTGAATGGATAGGCTGCATTCTCAGTGATGTCACCGGTCTCTAGTGAATATATAGGCTGCGTTCTCAGTGATGTCACCGGTCTCTAGTGAATATATAGGCTGCGTTCTCAGTGATGTCACCGGTCTCTAGTAAATGGATAGGCTGCATTCTCAGTGATGTCACCGGTCTCTAGTGAATGGATAGGCTGCATTCTCAGTGATCCCACCGGTCCCTAGTGAATGGATAGGCTGCATTCTCAGTGATGTCACCAGTCTCTAATGAATGGCTAGGCTGCATTCTCAATCATATTTGCTATCAACTTAGTAAATGGCATTATGAAAAAAAAAAGCTGAGCATACAGTAGCCATAAAATTGTAAAATAAAACAAAACCTTTAAAAAACAAACAATAAAAATGTAAAAACTTTCCTTTTGCATGAATACATCCTTTACCTTCTATGGTGATGCTCTGGTCTCCCCTCCTCTCTTGGGTCAGTGATGCCGCTGTGTGGACGTTCAGTTCGGCTCCGCTACTTGAGGACCCCAGTCTGTTCACCAACTGGAAGAAAAGAAGGTGACTTATAATATGTACATAGAGAAAAGCTGATGTAGCCAGACAGTATGGGACTGAACTTATAGGCCAACTTTACAGAAATTTTTTGAAATGATTTCCCAGGTGGACAAATAAAAGCCCTACGGAAGGTCCATACCTCACATTCATAATAGCCAATGTCTTCCTTGCTGGCTTTCTTTATCACCAGGACCAGGGTTCCCGATCTCGGCTCGCCAAACGTCTGATGCTTATTCGATTCCGGCAGTAGATGTCCATCCTTGTACCATCTGAGGACATAGAAAATGCGCAAGACCAACGATTTAGAGCAGAGGTGGCCAAAATTTTCAGTACAATGGCTACATTGTATATTTTACAAATATTTAAGGATCAAAAAGGAAAAAAAAAAGCTTTAGAAAATGAAACTCTTCCTCGAGAACTGATCATCCAGATTTTTTCCAATACAAATTAGGATGAGGGACTATGTCACAAAGCTAACGCATTTTGGGGGGGGCCAGAAAGCACCCTCTTCATCATGGCTTGAAAAATGTGGTATGGAACGTACTGGACTGGTAAAACAATATGCATCATACAGTATATAAGGTTGGAGCAGCTGACAGACTCTACATCTATCCAAAAATATTGTAAAATGTACATTATACACCTTCTTCCCCATTTAAAAGTGGAACTAAACTGTATCTGAACACCACAAACTGGAAACACTTTAACCAATTCCAGCCCGAGCCAGTTCTGGCGCTTCGCTCCTGCATGTAAAAAAATCATCTTTTTTTTTTTTCTCGAAAATTATTTAGAACCCCAAAACATTATATGTTTTTTTTTAGTAGAAACCCTCGGGAATAAAAATGGCGGTCGTTGCAACTTTTTATGTCACACGGTAGTTGCGCAGCAATTTTTTAAACGCGTTTTTTTGTGGGGGAAAAAAAATGTTTCATGAATTAAAAAAAAAAAACAAAACAGTAAAGTTAGCCTAATTTTTTTGTATTATGTGAAATATGATGTTACGCCGAGTAAAATAGACACCTAACGCGTCACGCTTTAAAATTGCACACACTCGTGGAATGGCGCCAAACTTTTAAAAATCTCCATAGGTGAGGCTTTAAATTTTTTTACAGGTTACCTGTTTAGAGTTATGTCGCGTACACACGATCGGACATTCCGACAACAAAATCCATGGATTTTTTCCAACGGATGTTGGCTCAAACTTGTCTTGCATACACACGGTCATACAAATCTTGTCGGAAATTCCGAACGCCAAGAACGCGGTGACGTACACGATGAGCCGAGAAAAATGAAGTTCAATAGCCAGTGCGGCTCTTCTGCTTGATTCTGAGGCATGCATGGAATTTTGTGCGTCGGAATTGTGTACACACGATCGGATTTTACGATAACGGATTTTGTTGCCGGAAAATTTGAGATCCAGATCTCAAATTTTGTTTGTGGGAAATTCCGACGGAAAATGTCCGATGGAGCCTACACAGGAACGGAATTTACGACAACAAGCTCCCATCGAACATTTGTTGTCGGAAAATCCGACCGTGTGTACACGGCCTTACAGTGGAGGTCTTGGGCTGGAATTGTTGCTCTTGCTCCAATGCACGTGACAATACCTCACATGTGTGATTTGAACGTTGTTTACATATGTGGACGGGACTTACATATTCGTTCGCTTCTGTGTGCGAGCACACGGGGACGGGGGCACTTTCATTTTTTTTTTTTTTTTATTCTTTATTTTACTTTTCTTTTTTTCTTTTATACTTTCCCTTTAATTTTTTTTTTTTTTTTGATCACTTTTATTCCTATTACAAGGGATGTAAACATCCTTTGTACTAGAAATAGTGCGTGACAGGTCCTCTTTATGGAGAGATTTGGGGTCTTTAAGACCCCAGATCTCTCCTCCAGGCTGGAAAGACCAAGATCCAAAAAAATTAATAAACTGTCTCGGCACAGTTTACATCCGCCGGCCCAGACGAGACGTCACAACGCCGCGCTTGGGCCTTCGAGGGTCATAAAGATGACCGAGGACCATCTGGTCAACAGAAATCTCTATGCTCAACTTCCGGCGGCGACCGATTCGTCCTCCAGCTCACCAATCGCACGGGCGAGCCCGGAGAAGCGCTGGAAGGGGCCGGAGGGTGTCCCCTCCGGCCACCTTTAAGAACGATCAAGCGACTGAACTGCCGCTATGATTGTTCTTACGATGCAGAGATTAGCTGGCCGAAAAAGATGATATCTGAATAATCATTCAGATATCCCCACTCAAAGTCCAAGATGTCATATGACGTACCTTGGGCACCAAGTGGTTACCGTATATACTCGAGTATAAGTCTAATTTTTCAGCACATTTTTTTGTGCTGAAAGTGCCCCCCTCGGCTTATACTCAAGTCAAGCACTTTTCTGCAGCAAAAAAAATCATTTTCCGAACCGAATTTGGGGCCCCGTATCTCAGGGCCACTTGGTGCTAGGAACTCCAAATTTGGTGTGCTAACCCAGTGGAACTGGTACCACAACATATCCAAAGCTGGGGTTCCTAACACCAAGTAGCCCCGAGATACGGGGCCCCAAAGTAGGTTCGGAAAATGTCATTCTCTGCTGCAGAAGTGCTTGACATTTTCTGAACCAATTTTGGGGCCCCGTATCTCAGGGCCACTTGGGGCTAGGAACCCCAAATTTGGTGTGCAAATCCAGTGGAACTAGTACCATAACATATCCAAAGCTGGGGTTCCAAGTAGCCCCGAGATACGGGGCCCCAAAGTAGGTTCAGAAAATGTAATTCTCTGCTGCAGAAAAGTGCTTGACATTTTCTAAACTGATTTTTGAGGCCCTGTATCTCGGGGCCGCTTCTTGCTAGAATCCCCAGCTTTGGATATTTTATGGTGCTTGTTCCACTGGGTTTGCACACCAAATTTGGGATTCCTAGCACTAAGTGGCCCCGAGATACGGGGCCCCAAAATCGGTCAACTGTGTCCATCTGCAGCAATGTCATTTCGGGACCCTTTGGGTTCAGAGACCCCAAATTTTGGCTGCAGCTAGGGGGCATCTAGGAACCCTTAACTACCGAGTTTGAAATTTGGGGGACCTATGGCTGCAAATGGGCACAGTGAGGCATGCAAATGGGCACGGTGAGGTTGCAAATGGGCATTGTTGACCCTCTTTTCCACTTACAGTAGCTGTGCATTTCTCACCCTCGTCTTATACTCGGGTCAATAAGTTTTTCCCATTTTTTTGTGGTAAATTAGGGCCTCGACTTATACTCGGAACGACTTATACTCGAGTATATACGGTAATTCATTTTTATTATTTTTATTAGTTGTTAATTATTTAAAGCAAACTCCCCATCCATCCATGTCTTCCTGATTAGGTACCTTGGGCACCAAGTGGTTAATTCATTTTTATTATTTTTATTATTTATTTATTTATTTATTATTCAAAGCAAACTCCCCCATCCATGTCTTCCTGATTTATTTTGTTGAGAAATCACGCTTCATGTAGCATTCACTTCCTTGAATCCATCTGCATCCAGGCAGAAGGACGTGGCTAGCTGAAAAAGCCCCTCCTCCAGATGAAAGAAAGAAAAAGCTTGTGAAGACTCTTGGGATATGTGACATTATTTTGGCCTACAAACCAGGAAGTATATGAGAAAAAAAAAAGACAAAAAAAGAAAATAGAATATTTACAGGATATTTACAGGAACCTTCCTATTCATTTACTAAGAGCACAAGGATTAAAAATAGCTCATGTTGGGTGAGAGAGTTTAGTTCTGTTTTAAGATACTATATTATTTAGATTGTACATACCTTTCCCCCCCCCCCATTTTAAGCCCTGATGAAGCAGGCATTTTCCGGACTACGAAATGCGTTTCTTTTTGGCAAACTCCTTATCCTAATTTATACTGGAATATATTTTTTTTTTTTCAATTCTCAGTGTGGTGTTTTAATTTCAGTCTCAATGTTTCATTTTGGACTGGTACATAAAGAAAAATTATCTATTCCTTCCCTGAGTCCCTGGATTCTATAAAAAAAAAGTACAAAGAGTTCTAATCAGGAGAAATTGCCATACTCTGCATTTTTTTCCCTTCCAGTTTTCAACATTTCAATGTATAAAAGCTGATTCATCAGTTTGCTGATTAGCATGTTTTCACATACTAATAGAGACTCGTGCCAACGCGTTTTGCTGGAACAGTAGGCCGCTATTATAAGGAAATTATAGGGAAGTAAACGGAGAAAATCAGTATAAAATAACTCATACATCACAGTGAACTTCCCCTTATAAAATGGTAGATTTTTTTTAAACCAGCACAACTGGACATCGGAGGCAGTTTTTTCATGAACTTGTAGGAATATATTTTCTAGAGATGATGACTGGAGATCTCCTCTGCTCACTTCATTATTCATTTACCCTTCACATAACACTCTATTCATCAAAACATCATTACAGATCATAATGTAACCAGACAGGATCTGAAATGCCGCCAACTATTGAATAGACAAGGTATTACCATCAAAAGGTTACATTGGATGGATGGAAGGTTAATGAGTATTAGTTGGAATTTGTGAATCACTCACCGGATTTGTGGGTAAGGAGCCCCCTCAATGATGCATGTGAACCGAGCGTCTTCACCGTCCACAAAGTAAGAATTGCGCAGCTTGTTGACAAATCTTGGAGGAACTGAAATAAGATCACAATGGTTAGCTACATAATGAGGAAAGGAAGGAAGGGAGGAAGGAAGAGAGGAAGGAAGGAGAGGAAGAAGGAAGGAAGAGAAAGAGGGGTGGGGAGGAAAGGAAAGGAAGAAGGAAAGAAGGGAAAAGGAGGAAACAGGAGGAAAGGGATGAAAAAGGGAAAGAAAAGGGAAGGAATAAAGAAATGAAAAGGAAGGAAGGAAGGGAGGAAGGGAGGAAAAAAATAAAAAAAGTGAGTGAAGGAAGGAGGGATGGAAGAAAGGAAACGAAAGGAGGAAAGAAAGGATGAAAAGAGAGAGGGAGGGAAAGGAGGAAGGAAGGAAAGAGAGAGGGAGGGAAAGGAGGCAAGGAGGAAAAAGAGAGAGAGGGAGGGAATAAAAGAAAAAAGGAAGAAATGAAAGAAAAGAGGGGTGAGAGAGGAAAGCAAAGGAAAGAAAGAAAAGCAAAGGAAGAGAAGGCAGGAAAGGAAGGAGGAGGAGGAAGGGAAGGAAGGAGAAAGGGAGGAAAGAAGGAAGAAGGGACGAAGAAAGGACGGAAGGAATGAAGGATGGAAAGAGAGATAGCAGAAAGAAGGAAGGAAAGAGAGAGGGAGGAAAAAAGGCAGGGAAAAGGGAAGGCAGGAAAGAGAGGGAGGGAATAAAAGAAAGAAAAGGGAAGGAATGAAAGAAAGGAGGGGTGAGAGAGGAAAGAAAAGGAAAGAAAGAAAAGGAAATGAAGAGAAGGAAGGAAAGGAAGAAGGAAAGGAAGAAAGCAAGGAAGGGAGAGAGGGAAGGAAGGAAAGGAAGAAGGAAGGAGAAAGGGAGGAAGGCAGGACGGAAGGAAGGAAGGAAGGAAGGAAGGAAGGAAGGAAGGAAGGAGAGATAGCAGGAAGAAGGAAGGTAGAAAAGAAAAAAGAAAGAGCGGAAAAGAAAGAGGGATGGAAGAAAGGATAGGAAGGGAGGAAAGAAAGGTAGGAAAGAGAAAGGGAGGGAGAAGGGGAAGGAAGGAAGGAAGGAAGGAAGGAAGGAAGGAAGGAAGGAAGGAAGGAAGGAAGGAAGGAAGGAAGGAAGGAAGGAAGGAAGGAGAGAGGGAGGAAATAAAAGAAAAAAGGAAAGAATGAAAGAAAGGAGAGAAGAGAGAGGGGAGAGAGGAAAGGAAAGGGGAATTTTAGTGCAGTATTACACTTTTGGTAGTTAAATGTATTTTTTTAAATAGAGGTCTATACACCTAACCAAAAAAAAGGAGGAAACAGGGACAGAGGGATTTGGGTTGAAAAGAGGCACAGTCCCTCCAAATGATGGACAGTTAGGAGCAATGTAGATGGAAAGGAAAAAGGAAGGAAGGCAATAAGGGGAGGAAGTTTATGGACAGTTTATCAGTTTACTAAAAACTTTGGTGGTGTTCCCCAATTTCCATTACACAGCACAGTGTCTTTCATCTAGTAATATAGCAAAAATAAATAAATAAATAAATAAATAAATAAATGTAACGTTATTAAAAATTAGAAATTTTGAATGGTGACACGCAGCCTCTTTTATTTTGCTTGATTGACTGTTTTATATGTACGTATATAGATTGAAGGGTTTTTATGAAGATTGTGGGTTTTGACTTCAATAAACAGAATTACGCTATGTGCACACTTTTTTTCTTTCTACTCATCTGTGTGGAGTTGTGACCCCCCCTGAAAACCCCCCCGGAGTGGTATTGAGAGAGAGGTGTTGAGGAGATCTTTTTGCTCTTGGAGGCTTTTATGATTTGCAGATCTGGTGAGTCTGACCCCCTAGGGGGAGAGTGTTAACACATGGTGAAATTTCACTGACCGGTGGAAGGCGCACACTGGGATACGGCTGTATTGTCACTTATGGACATTCCTCTGACCACTTCACGGACTCTCTACTTCTCTGTTTGATGTTTTTTATGCGTAGTTGGCCGCATGATTTCTTATATAGCTTTGCTCAACATTAGCGCTGTTTTATAGTGTATGTTTACTCCCATAGTTTATGTATACTATTATGGATATTTTCATTAAAAATTGCCTTTTGTTTTAATCTGTAATTCTCTGTAAAATGCAATGCAATATGGCAAACTGGAGGCGTCCTGTACACTGTTAGTATACAGAACGTCCCCAGAAATGTCATTTACTGTTTATGTGATTGGCTCAATCATTTTCCCAGAAGTCGGCACTAAGATACAAGTCAGATTTCAGGTACCCCCCCACCATAGGAATTGTAGTTTTGGTAAGATACTCCCCATGGGAAATCACTTTTAAAGCGATGAAGGCCTTGCAGCTTTTCTCATCAGAATACACAAAGTGCAGCAGGTGATTGTAGTGAACCAGACCCTCCCATTCAGAATGAGTATGCGATCAGTTTGGTGAAACATGCGGCTATTTCTTCCAAGGAGCAAAAGGTTGGAATCCCTTGCAATGTACACAGATCACCCACAGAGGAATGTTTTTCTTCTTAATAAACGGAGTTACACTTTAAATATCCCAGTTTTTTTGCAGCCTTGATGATATATTTTATCAAAACTTCAACTCACAAAGATTATTGGCTTATAAACTTCCATATAAGTAATACAGTGTATATATATATATATATATATATATATATATATATTCAAAATATTTTTATTTAAATATTTAATAAATAAATAATACACACACACATATATACATATAGATATATATATCTATATATATCTATATATATGGATATATATCTATATATATGGATATATATATAGATAGATAGATAGATAGATAGATAGATAGATAGATAGATAGATATATATATATATATATATATATATATATATATATATATATATATATATAAATGTATTTATTAAATATGTAAATAAAAACATTTTGAATATTTCTTTATTATTTATAAAGTATATATTTATAAGTATACATTCCCTCCAAGATTATATTTCCCCTTTATATAACTGACGTACAAAGGATTGGGAAAGCACTTATTACGATTAAGGCAACAATAACAGACTTGAAGTTATTTTCTTCTCTCTTCGCCCAAATTCTATTTGCACGATAATGGGAACGACTTCATAATTTGGCTTAATTAGGATGAAAGCAAAGTGAATAATTCTAGCCGTGTGCGTGAATTACAGTGACAGGCCTTGAACTCCGCTCTAATGCATTTTTTCACAGTTCTGAGTCACAGAATGGCTCGTCTCTGGGAGGGAGGAGGGGTGCGCAGCATGTTTTTTGCAGAATTCTCTCACAGCCGACAAGATCTCTGCAAGAAGCTGCTAAATCCAGCCTGGCTCAAGCTAATTCGAGGAATTTTCCACTCTTCGGAAAGTTGTCCCAGACCTGTAACATGTTAAAGATAAGCTTCCGGGCAAAACCTTTCCATCTCCATAGGCACAGCAATCACCTTTGCTTGATGCAAATGAGCATGCTTGTATCATCAAAAGATTGCAATTGGATAACGCAAGCATGGCCATGCAAAATCTGCATGGCCATGAAGGGGACCTATCATCAGCAAGTGACATTGCTACTTTGGGAGCTTCAGTAGGAGGGGGTGCAAAAAGGGCAGGACCTGCTTGTAGGCAGGTGCCTACAAAGGATTAATGTGTCTACCCATGTAAGCCATTGTTTACCCCTGGCTGAAACTAATTTACTATTTGGCCCAGCCAGGTGCCAAATAATACAATGATTGTGTGTTTCCTGTGTCCTCAGGTTGACCTGAGAGCTGGGAGTAACCAGTTTGTAAGGTTAACGCTTTTCCTGCCATTTTCAGCTGGGTTACTGCCCCCTACAGGTCAATCAACATCAACTCTGTCAAAAATGTAGCTGCGTAAAATTTAACTCTGGGAAAACCCTGCCAAAATGTAGCTGCATACTCTGCTGGGAGTGGTCACCCCCTTTGGGGGTGATAGGAGCCTAATCGGGGTTCCTGGAGAGGGTCTCATGCCTGGGGACCTTATGGACTTGTAGCTGTTAATTAGAGACTTACTGCCTTTGTGGATTAATGACAATTGTGGACTCTAAGGCTTGATTCACACCTATGCATGTTGCTTTTGAGCGTTTTTGGAGGTTTTTTTTTCATGCTTGCCACGTTTTTGAGCAGCGTTTTTGCCGCGTTTTTGCCGCGATTTGCGTTTTGCGTTTTTTTTTTTTTTTACAGTCTAAAAAAAAATAAAAAAATAAAAAAATGGCAAAAACGCTGCAAAAACGGTGCACTCGCGTTTTTGATGCTTGTCCATTGAAATCCATTACATGCAAAACGCTGCTTTTTGCATGAAAAAAAGTCCCCGACCCTTTCCAAAAATGCAGAGAAACAAAAAGGCATTGATGTGAACATGTTCCATAGGAACCCATGTTAAAAAATTCCCGTGCATTTCTGCAAAATGCAAAATGCATCAAAAAACGTGCTAGTGTGAATGGAGCCTAAGAGAATTGCACTACCTCTTATGGATTATTGCCTTAATGGACTTTTGCCCTAAAACAGGATTGCTTTCTGGACTTGCCTTCTGTATAAGGTATGCAAACTCTATAGATGTTAGAAGAGCTTTGTACAAGAAATGTGTTGAAACTGCTTTTTGAGAATCGTAATGTATGCAGCAACTATCTCAGTAAAGGATCTTTTTTATCTGTTTACTTGCTTTGCCTGGTCTGAAGTCTCTTAAAGGGGTGCATGCAGAGTGTATTTAAAGAATAGGGCTTGCAACACAACCAGGGGACTAGACTATCCAGAGGAAGTTAACGTGTAGTTGCTAAGGACTATAGTGTTTGTGTCACATGCAAGGCAGCCAATCAGCCAGGAGATGGAAGTGGAGTGGGGTTAAAGTGGAGCTACACTCAAAAGGGGAAGCTCCGCTTGTTTGCTTCCTCCCCTCCTCCGCTGTTACATTTGGCACCTTTCAGGGGTGGGAGGGAAAGAGAAGCAGATACCTGTCAAAACCAGGCATCCGCTCCCCCTTCCGTGTAAAATTGATGCATCTTTGTACTGCGATCTATGAAACATCCAGCCCCGCCCCCCCCCCCCCCCCCACTGCCTTCTGGGGGATACACAGGTTCCAGAAGACAGCGGGACCATTCAGAAAGCGCAGCGTGACTTGCGCATGCGCAGTAGGAAACTACTGTTTCCCTTAGTAAGGATGCCGGCGCCTGGACCCAGAAGCCGATGGATGGATCTGCTTTGGGTGCCAACATCACGGACTCCCTGGACAGGTAAGTGTTATATTAAAAGTCAGCAGCTATAGTTTTTGTAACTGCTGACTTTTAATTTTTTCCCCCCAGGCTGGAACGCCACTTTAAGTGCTTGGCACCTCCACTACCAGTCAGTACCCCACTTTCTGGGAACAGATCAAAAAGCACATTGTGCCTACAGACCCAGCCTGAGGTTACAGAAGAGAAATGTAGATGGGCCCCTGGAGAAGAGAGCAAGCAGGGATCCTGGAGAGAGAAAGAGAGAGCGCGTTTCCTGTATCCCGTAGCAACCATGGAATGTGTCACTGGGAGAGAGATGACATGAACTGCTGGACTGGTGGAGCCCAGTACAGGATGAACAGTACCGGCCTCAAAATGCTGCACACCTGGGAAGTGGTGTCCTCTATGCATAAGAGGAGTGTAACGGAGCACAGAGAGGGAGGAGTGAACAGTGTCACTGCAGCTCGCTTCTAAGCCCGGGAGACTTGCCGTAAAGTTGACTGTCACATGACCGAACCTCCCAGCCTGGAGTTCAGGCATTAGTGAGTGCAGTTCCACTTGTCCCCACACGGACGCCTAAGCCTTGCCCACATACAACCTGTGCTGCTGTGCACAGCTCATGGGGGCACGTATTGGCCCTTTTTCCTTGGATGGTAAAGGACCTTGTGCCCGTTACTGATCTCCAGGTGTTTGTCATCACTTGTAATTTCTGTGCACCAATTTATGGTGATCAGCCGATCTGCAGAAGTTTTTGGCTGGACATTTACTTTATGATTGTAATTGAGGAAATGGTCAGTGGATGGTAAACGCACACACTGGTTTTGGATTTCTTTTCTTTCACTGCTTTACCTGCTATCCTTTCACTTATCTCTGTCTCTCTGCTTGTTATGCTCATTGACAGTACTGTTTTTGAATGTAATCCTGGTTGACTTCATTAACCCCATAGTTTCTGCTACAAGTTAAATTCTGCTGCAATGCAAGAGAACATTTCTACTCTGGACTGTTGTGTGTTTGTAGCATAATCTATCTAGCAACCAATCAATGGGCAGTAATGGATGTGCAGTAACCTCTAGCAACCAACCAGTGAGTGGTAATAATGTAACCTATAGCAACCAATGGGTGGGCGGTAATTATGTGCAGTAAGCTCTAGCAACCAATCAGTGAGCAGTAATGATGTGCAGTAGCCTCTAGCAACCAATGGGTTAGCTGTAATGGTGTGCAGTAAGCTCTAGCAACCAATCAGTGAGCGGTAATGATGTGCAGTAAGCACTAGTAACTAATCAGTGATCAGTAAGGATGTGCAACCAATGAGTGAGCAATTGTGATGTGCAGTAACCTCTAGCAACTGATCAGTGAGCAGAAATAATGTGCTGTAACCTCTAGCAACCAGTCAGTGAGTGGTAATGATAGGCTGTTACCTCTGGCAACCAATTGCAATTGCTGCCTGACCTGCTGCGGTGAACGGATTCTGTGTCTAGCTGCTATTTATTGTATGTCTCAGCAGGTGGAGAGAGAAATTGCATTGCGGGGGGGAGTGGGGGCAAGAAAATGTTTGCCCAGGGTCCAATCAATATTAAAGGCAGCCCTGACTGTAGAGATATACTGAAAAAAATGTTCTTACTGTGCCAAGAAATTCACTTGTATTAGAAGGTATTTTATTAATAATAATTTATCCAGAATAAACCATTACCTTGAACAAGGATCTTTCCTAACGTGCTAGCATTCCCGGCTACACTAGAGGCGAAGCACATGTACTGTCCTGAGTCCACTCCGCTCATGTTGTCCAATATGAGGGTGCAGGAACCATCAGGGTCTTCAATGATGATGTGATGGGGATCCACTTCCACCGTACGGCCATCTGCAAGCAAATTTAATATTTGCTAAAAGAAAAAGCAGCATTCAAAGTTTTCTAAATAGATTTTGCCTTAGATATACTTTATGCCAACTAAGGATGGCAAAAAAAAAAACATAACAGTAAATAATTTTGAGCATCACTCAAAATCAGAAAAATGCCTGTTGGGTATTGCCGTTGGTCCTCGTAATCCACTGACTTATTCACAGATGGGCTACTTTCTTCGTGTCTGTTGCTTTCAGGAAGTTTTTTGCCCCTTTATGACCACCAAAAAGGTTTGGTATGTTTCCTGGGGTCTCCATTGGTTGGAACAGGCACTCAAGGGTCTGTCCATCCATTGCAGCCATTACGAGGGACCCAACTTCCATGTTGAATATTATTTCAAGATTTTTCATACTACTGGAGAAACGCCCTGAGATGGGTGAGAAAAGTTGCTGCTCTCCTGATTAAGCCTATAAGTGCTCACTTTCCCACTTATCTAAGATCCACCATACCATCAGTTATCCTACCCAGAATGACAGTTAATTGGAAACCCAGCAATGCTTGTTGCTGTACTGCTAGTACCTGCTGGTAAGTTTAATCTGGACCTTTGCCACAGGGAAAAAAGAGAAAAAAAGACAAAAGCGCCACTAAGTGTAGTAGATTAGTATCAGTTTAATTAAGCCCCCAAAATGGGCTAGTCACAGGATAATTTTGGAATACAGGCTCATCAATAATGGTGGAGACTGGGTGGTCTGTCAATCCACCCATTGATGGCAATAACATCGGCGTGGATCATGCTGTGGCTGGAAGTCGAAGCCGAGGCAGGAAGGAAGCCGGAGGGATGCTGGAGAGACACCGGGATCCAGGTGGAGCGCGGGGCAGAGCAAACGGCTTGGAAAGTACAGACCTCACAGATCACAGGATGCTTTGCAACGCGTTTCGGAGCATGTGCCATGCTACCTTAGGGCATGCACACTCCTTTTTCCCGGTGTCTCTCCAGCATTCCTCTTTCCGGCCTCGGCTTCCAGCCACAGCATGACCCATGCCGCTGTTAGCACTCCAGTATTCCACCATCATCCTGTGAGTAGCCAAATATGGGGGCTTAATTAAACTGATAGTTACATAGTTACATAGTTAGTCAGGTTGAAAAAAGACACAAGTCCATCCAGTCCAACCATAAAAAAAAACAAAACAAAACGTACAATCCAATATACCCAATACTATACCCACAGTTGATCCAGAGGAAGGCAAAAAACCCCAGCAGAGCATGCTCCAATTTGCTACAGCAGGGGAAAAAATTCCTTCCTGATCCCAGAGAGGCAATCGGATTTTCCCTGGATCAACCTTACCTATAAATGTCAGTACCCAGTTATATTATGTACATTTAGGAAAGTATCCAGGCCTTTCTTAAAGCAATCTACTGAGCTGGCCAGAACCACCTCTGGAGGGAGTCTATTCCACATTTTCACAGCTCTTACTGTGAAGAAACCTTTCCGTATTTGGAGATGAAATCTCTTTTCCTCCAGTCGTAAAGAGTGCCCCCTTGTCCTCTGTGTTGACCGTAAAGTGAATAACTCAACACCAAGTTCACTATATGGACCCCTTATATATTTAAACATGTTGATCATATCCCCCCTTATTCTCCTCTTCTCAAGAGTGAATAAATTCAGTTCTAATCTTTCCTCATAGCTGAGCTCCCCCATGCCTCTTATCAGTTTGGTTGCCCTTCTCTGCACTTTCTCCAGTATCCTTTTTGAGAACTGGTGTCCAAAACTGAACTGCATATTCCAGATGAGGTCTTACTAATGATTTGAACAGGGGCAAAATGATATCTCTCTCTCTGGAGTCCATACCTCTCTTAATACAAGAAAGAACTTTGCTCGCTTTGGAAACCGCAGCTTGGCATTGATACTAATCTACTACACTTAGTGGTGCTTTTTTCTCCTTTTATCTTTTGTCTGCTATATGTACAGAGTGAGCTACGCTCTTGAACATAAGCTGACTTGAGTGTATGGACTTTATCTTTGTTAGTTTGGACTTTAATACACCGTGTGTTCCTATGCCCTTGCGCCTATAATCCACTTTTTTGCCTTTGCCACAGGGGATAAGGAATGGCTAACTACCATTCGTTTTGTGAATATATGGACACCTGTGACAGAACACCCTGGCACCCCGATTAGGTGCTTCCGCCAAACAGTGCTTTCTGCCCTCCGAACTGTTCCAGCAGACCAAGAGCTAATACCAGCCCTTTTACCCAAGCATCCTACACAGACAAGATGTTGGGATAAGAACCAAAGAAATTACTGTTCATTGAACAGAAATGCAGGTTTTTATGCACTTCAAAAGTTAGTCAGTCGCCACATGAACAATAAAACCAAACATTTACCCAAAACATCACACAATGGTTAGATAACAAAGTAGAGTTGACACTCATGAGACTAATCCCATCATGTAGGAACCTCCAAAAAATCAGCCAAATTAGCCAACAGACACAAACGATAGGTGACTCAATTAACTCAATTAACAATGGGAATACACACCTTGACAATGCATGGAATAATCATGCTGTCTGGCAACAGTATTCAAGAAGACAAGACCCAGGGCTGTTCAAATCTCATTAACCAGCTTTCTTTTCATATACATCTGCTCACTGAGCTTCAAGTTGGCCGAGACCATCATGGTTTCCTTGACTGTTAAATGTAAGAATGTCCTTTTTGCATTATATAACACGACATCTTCCTAAATGCTTGTAGCTCCCTAAAATGCCAGGGCCCATAGCACATAGGCAAGAGGCTTTCTGCAGTACCCTCCAACAGCCCCTGTCCTGGTTGGGTCTGTCACAACACCCTACTAGGAAAGAGTTCAACACCCCTAGTCTTTAAAATCACTTACTTTTGAAATGTCCTTCCACGTCTGGTATTCTATAGGTATTTAGAAAGTCAACCCAATGAACAAATTGACAAATTACCTTTGTACCAGGAGACGATAGGCTTTGGGGTTCCGGTGACCCGGCAGGCCAGCTTAATAGTCTCTCCTAGTTCTGCTGTACAATCTGCCAGAACTTCGATGAAGTGTGGAGGATCTGTAAGACATACATCCAGAAATAACTCAAAAACTGGACAAAAAAATTTATGTTTAACCACTTGACCTCCAGAAGGTTTTATCCCCTTCATGACCAGGACATTTTTTGCTATTTAGCACTGTGCTACTTTAACTGGCAATTGTGTGGTCATGCAGCTCTGTACCCAAATTAAAATGTATATCTTTTTTTTCACACAAATGGATCTTTCTTTCGGTGGTACAGTATTTGATCACCCCTGGGGTTTTTTATTTTTTATCGTATAAGCAATAAAAGACTGAAAATTTGGAAAAAAATATTTTTAGATTTCTGCTCTAAAACATATCCAAAAAAAAAATCTAAAATCTTACTAAATTTAGGCCAAAATGTATTCTGCTACATGTCTTCTTTGGTAAAATAAAATTCCCAATAAGTGTAAGTTAAAGTGGGAGTATACTTCTATCTCTGACTTTTACCTATAGGTAAGCCTATAGTAAGGTTTACATATAGGTAGTGTAAATGTAGTGTAAATAGGCTCTAATAGGCTTCAAAATAGGGTAGGCTCGGAGCGCAGAGCATTACGCCATGAACCCACCCATTCGCTGTTGTAATACTGATCCTCAATCTGGCCAATCAGAAGCAGGTCTTAGACCCGTTTTCCGATTGTCCGAAAAGAGAAGACTCCCGATTGGCCGCCGAGGAGGAGGGAGCAAATGGAAGCCACTGAAGCCCGTCGAGAGAAGAGGAAGGAAAAGCTGTCGCCGCCTCCAAGCAAGGAAAGCCGCCAGTGAAGCGCTGCATAGATGGGGTAAGAACACCAGACCCGCCCGCTGACCAACCGACCAAAACAAAATTACCACCGGCCGCCACTGGTGAAGATGGGAGCGCCTGCAGCAGTGACAGCTGGGCATTGGAAGGGCTTCATTTTAAGGTAAGTTTAATGTAATGTACTAGTATGTGATGCATACTAGCACATTATTGCTTTACCTTGCAGGGTACAAAAAAAAAAAATATGCCCAGCAGTTTACTACCGCTTTAATTGGTTGTTGGTATATATACACTGGAATTATTGTTGTATTCATTTTATTTATACTACTAATGGCGGCAATCAGAGACTTATAATGGGATTGAGATAGTGCAGCGGCAATCTGACACTAAATGACACTGGGTGGGAACTAACTAACTGACACTGACATCACCAGTGACACTAATACAGTGATCACTGATAATACCATACACTGTTACTGTACTACTGACACTGGCTGGAAAGGGGTTAACATCTGGGGGCAATGAAGGGATTAAATGTGTGCCTTACAAGGGTTAATGTGTGAACTGGGTGCTGCTTTTTACTACAAATCCATCTGTTCCTTCTACCTGTCAACACAGAGCTCTGGACTGTGATTCCACACAGCAGATCAGCAGGTCCTGCCCGTGAATCATTGGCCGGGACCTGCTGACGAAATCTCCCTGTGTCCAATCACAGCGGCAGTCAGAGTTGGGAGTCACAGTACTAGACATGTGCACTGCCGAAAAATTCATTTGTTTTAGTTTTCATTTCATTCATTTTCCTTTCGTTTTTCGGGTCATTCGTTATGATCGATATTTATAAATTCGAAAATTTATAAAATCCAAAATGCGAAAATGCAAAAATTCGTAAATTTGAAAATTTAAAAATTCAGAAATTCGGAAAATTCAGAAATTCAAAAATCCGAAAATAAGAAAGAAAATTTGAAAATTCGAAAGAACAAAAATGTAAAATAATAACTAACTAATAATAGCTATTGGAATTTCCTTACAAATTTGGCTTTTAATGAATGTAACGAATATACAAATTTATTCTAAGTTATGAATTATTCGAAATAACGAATGTCGCATCCAAACAAATGGAACTGAATGAATTAATAATAATAAAAAGTTTTTATTATTATTGTTATTTATTATTATTAATTCATTACGTTCCATTTGTTTAGATACGGCATTCATTATTTCGGATAATTCGTAATGTTGGATAAATTCATATTTGTTACATTCGCTAGCAGACAAATTTGAAAGGAAATTCGAATACCTATAATTTAATAGTTAGTAATAGTTAAGTTATTATTAGTTAGTTATTATTTCAGATTTTCGTTTTTTCGTCTTTTCGGATTTTCGCTCTTACGTTCGGATTTTCGTTCTTTTTAATTTTCATTCTTTTTTCCGAATTTTCAAAATTCTCAAACATTCGAATTTACAAATTTATGAATTTATGAATTTTCGAATACTTGAATTTACGAATATTCAGAAAAATTCGTTACACGGGTTTTCATTGATTCGGATATTTCAAAATTAACAAATTTGTCAAAATTAGACGAATTTGGAACGAAACGAATTGCACATGTCTACACAGTACTGTATGTGCAGAAAGTAGACCTGGATGGCCCCATTGGGAGATAAAAAGTGGCCCCCCAATCTTATTCCGAAAGTGCTCTTGCATTAGAAACGGACTTCAAACCTCTCTCAAGATGGTACTTTGTCTGAGCGAGGGTTGCAAAATTTTGTTGGGCGTACTTCCATATGTGCTTTCATGGATGCCCAGATTCTGGCAATTTTAAGCACATTTGGTGGCAGTGTCTAGTGTCCCATGCTTTGTGGACTAAGGTATATAGGCACATAGCCATGATTATAGGCCTCCAGACCCATGAGAAGCACTACTCATTAAGAAACCACTAAACAAACTACGGCCAATGCAAGAAGATCTCCAGTCCCGAATTTCCATGAAGTTAAGAATAGGATTTAAGAGACCTTGATTTATGAAAAAATTACAGCAAAACTGTTAGACAGATTGACCACCTTTGACAAGATCTGACCCCCTTGGATCAAAAATTTCCTTCCACCTACCTTTGAAAAACGTCTTCTACAAATATAAATTGTAAGGGTCTTTATGCTGCATTGGTTGCCCCCAGGAGGCAATAGTTACCGAACCTTCCATGCCTTCCCTCCCCTCTGTGCTCTTGACCCCTCTCCCTTACCTTTCCCTTCCTCCCATTATTTTGCTAGCCCCCCTGCTCTCTGCTGCTTCTTAGTCTTCTCAATGACCAGATATACTGTAGTTCATCAAGGTTGACACCCGTTACCGGGGATTCAGTGCATTCTTGTGGGTAGGGTGCAGCATGCTGCGCCAGCGGCAAAGAATACACTCACAGGCCGAGGTGGATGAGAACAGTATATTTGAAAGTCCCAACAATTTACAAACAGGCCCAGTGGGCAGCCACAGCCTACTGGAGCCACTTACAGACATTTGCAGAGGATTGTAAACTTGAAATGATGCCGGCGGCTTCTGCAGCGAGGAGCGAGAATGCGGCCTGGCCAGTCCACACCCACATGGGAGGCTTCCTAATAGTGTATTCCCTGCACTTTCCCTACTTCTCCGAAACCTTTCCCTGCCACTATGCGCTGTCTCTACACTAGCCACTCAAACAAAGCATGCCAAATCTGGGAGCCAGAGTCTTAAATAGATACTGCCCTGACCCAAAATGGCCGCTGAGGTCATGTAGGGTGCCAACGTCCAATCAGACAGATATCTCCCTGTGACCATAGGAAATCATAGAGCAGCCAAGTTCCTCACAACTTCCTAACTACCTCTGCATTACCACCTACAGTGGGGAGTACAGACTGCACTTGCCTACTTTCTAATGCCCCGTACACACGGTCGGATTTTCCGATGGAAAATGTGTGATAGGACCTTGTTGTCGGAAATTCCGACCGTGTGTGAGCTCCATCACACATTTTCCATCGGATTTTCCGACACACAAAGTTTGAGAGCAGGATATAAAATTTTCCGACAACAAAATCCGTTGTCGGAAATTCCGATCGTGTGTACACAAATCCGACTGACAAAGTGCCACGCATGCTCAGAATAAATAAAGAGATGAAAGCTAATGGCTACTGCCCCCTTTATAGTCCCGACGTATGTGTTTTACGTCACCGCATTCAGAACGATCGGATTTTCCGACAACTTTGTGTGACCGTGTGTATGCAAGACAAGTTTGAGCCAACATCCATCGGAAAAAATCCTAGGATTTTGTTGTCGGAATGTCCGAACAAAGTCCGACCGTGTGTACGGGGCATTACTCATTTATGTATGTTAGGAATGCATAACTTGTGACTGTCCTTTAATTGTGTCTAACCACGTACAATGTTATTTATGTAGAATGAGAACCCAATAAAAATCTATTGCAGGGAAAGTACAACACCGCTTACTCCATAGTGGCAGGCTGAACCTCTGCTGGATGCCGGAAATCTCCTTCACCCATGAGTTCTTGATGATGACGGTGCGGGCTTGCAAGAGGTACTTGCGGACTGAGTCCTCACGTTCATGCCATATCTCAAAGGCCCGATCGTCACCTTCAACCTGATCATTCACGTCAATGTTGGTCAACTGAGGAGAAAGGATTAAGGAAGCATCAGAAATCAAAGCGCTATTGTGATACTGTACAGTATATGCAAATAACAAGACCAGGCATCTACTAACCTTCATCATATTCTTGAATACATAGCTGTAAGTGTCCGTCCTGGTGTCTCTTTTGGGTTTGCAGATGATGAGATAATTCTTGAAGAGGAAGACCTGACGATTGTGTCCTTTCCAAGCCATTCGGGCTCCTGGGGCACCTTCCCAGACAATGAAATGACCCTACACCAAGGAATATTGGATTGATGGGTTTGAATTAGAATTTAGCCCATACTTCCCATATAAAAACCAGTGGCTGCTGGTGCTCAAATTTCTTGGGGGGGGGGGGGGGGGGCGGCCATACCACGGCCCCCACCCAGCCAGGCAGCCATCCAACCTCCACCAATACCCCCTACCACCCCCCCTCGTCAATCAATCGATCGATTGCCGCTATACAACCACCCCCTCCCGTCAATTGCCGCTTCACCCGCTCTCCCGTTGCCTGCCAGCCCCACACTTACCTTCATCGCTGCATCTCTCTCCCCAAGTCCCGGTGGTCTCCTCCCAGCCAATCAGGAGTCCTGGAGTCCGACTTAGGGGGTCTTAGGACTCCTGTCAGGAAGTGGGTTCTGAGACCCGATTGGCTGGGAGGAGAAACAGGAAGACATTAGGGAATAATAATTTGCTAATGTCACACAACTGGGTGGGCTCCGGGTGCAGTGCTCTTCGCCCCAAGCCCACCCTTTTTTGAAGACAGTTAGGGCTCTAATTATGTGCTTCCAAATAAAAAAAAACTGTTGAAAGCCATGCGGCCGGCACCCTGCATGTAGATTAGGGGCCAGGTGCATGGATTAGGGGGAGCGGCGCCCCTGATAAAAACCCAATCAATAAAATCCTAAATAAGCTTAACTTAATAATGGTAATGCAATTTAAAAAGTTGTGCAGCATCCTCCTAGTTAGGAGCTATGTTAGGTAAATTTACTTCTTGGCTCACTGTAATCAGTGTAGTTGTGTGTGATCATTTTGGTCTGTTCTGTGTTTCACGGCTGTAGGGTTGACTGCTTTCCCCTGTCTGTCCAGAAGACTTCTGCAAGATAGTGGGCAGGAAGAGTCAAATCAGCAGCTCTATATTTATGCAACCCTGGCCAATCCCTAGGGAGAGTGTGCCCAGATGGTGGCTGGGAGTGTGTATATATACTCTTAGACCTGGAACAGAGGTGTCTTGTCCCTGAGGAGGAGATAACAGACTGTTCAACAAGGTCCCAGCTAGGCTATCTGGGATGCCTATTCTTCTGAAAGTTGCTGAAGCTGACTAAGGGACTTTGTCTGGAGATCTAGCCCCGTATCACTGATAAAGTGTCTGGAAGATATTGGAAGGAGGCAACCAACATCCAAGGACATGTAAAGAGTACAGATTGGAGTCAGAGATCCTTGAGATTGTATGCAACTGTATGCTACACCTTAAAAAAAATTGGTTGATATGTTCCTGGGTTCCAGCACCCACGCCTCCAATGCCATTAGCACCAGATGCTGCTAATATATGCTCTACTTACCTGAAAGCTGATCCCCACAGGCCCACACTGAATCAAACTACAAGACTCTGCCCAAGCCCTGAAGAAGATGAAGTCCACTTCCTCTGAAACACGTTGTCTCTCTGCTACTACTTTCCTAACCATACATTTTTTTAAACAATATGGCCTATGGTACTAGGCACTCCCCATACTTGGAAGCTGCTCTCCACAGGCCAACAGTCTGAATCAAACTAGAACACTCTGTCCAAGCCCTGAAGAAGGGGAAGTCCACCTCTTCCGAAATGCGTTGTCTCTCTGCTACTACTTTCCTAGCCAATACAAAATTTAAAGCAATTCACCCAGTTAAATTATCTATTGTACAAGGCGCTCACCATACCTGTAAGCTGCTGTCCACAGGCCTACAGTCTGAATCAAACTACAAGAGTCACAAGCCCTGCAGAAGGGGAAGTCTACCTCCTCCGAAATGTGATGGATTTTATTTTCAATAAAAAATGTAAAACAATTCAACTAGCTGTATGACCTATTGTACTAGGCACTCCCCACCACATTCCAACAGATTGATCACTTGAGGTATAAAATTCCTACCGCCCTCATCTACTATGACATGTGCACAGATTCAGCACCCCTGGTACAGCAGAATGGTACTCACCTGGCGGATGGGTTCCCCCAATGCCTCCAGGGTGCCTGGGTAGTTCTCAATCAATGACACAAACAGGAAGTTCTCTGCCCGCCGTGTAAGTGCGGACACAATGGCGTAAGCCTGCTCCAGCAGTGCGCAGTTCTTTCCGTTCCTTGCCTTGTTCCGGATCATTTCCTGCAAACAATCATTCATAAAGAAAAGTATTATATTCATTACCATAAGAAACACACAGATCAGATCCTAGGGCGGCAAGGTTAGATACGACACCACCTACTGATTGAAGTGTTTTCCTTATAATTTTTTTCCCGTCTTCGTTAGACCACTTTATAGTATTGGTGATTTGTAAATCCAATGCAGGCATATAGTGGAGGGCACCAGAGGTGTAACTAGAACCTTCAGGGCCCCGGGCCAGAAATCATGAAGGGCCCCCCTGGCCTTCCCACTGATCCTAGGGACCTTTACTCCCATCATGGGATCGTTTATTACTGTCCAACATCGGGACACCTTCCTAGTCTTGGGTTTCCCCCACAATGGCAGAATGCCAAAGTCCAGTCACAAGTGCAACTCTGGTAGTTCTGCCACTGGTGTCAGTAGTTTATTTTATTTATTTATTTATTTTTCTTATAATTATTTACCATTTAATTATTTATTTATTTATTTTTTTACAATTTTTGTGTCGGGTGATTTGGTGAAATATGATGTCTCACTTTTGAGACAGAGAAAGGGACTGAGGACAGATTCCTCACACAGTTTCCTATGCCCCAGTTTACTATTTATTAAAACAAGGAAGGGGCTGGTCAATGACACATTTACAGACACCTTTCCCGCTCTCCATCCTGACAGCAGCCGGGGGGGGAGGGGGCAACCTGGCAGCGCTACGGGGGGGGGGGGCCAGGGAAGGACACAGGAGTCCTGGAGCAGAAAAACAGGCATAGGGAGGTGGCGGGAGCAGGATTTGGAGGAACCAATGCCCTTCATTTTCCTCCTACAGCTGCTAAATATCTGCAGGAGGGAGAGGAGGGTTGAGCGGCTGCATGGAGGGATGAGTTCCTCTACTTACCGCCCCCCACTGCCCATTTATCCAGGTGTACAGGGAGGCTGCACGGGTCCCCTGGAGCAGGGGGCTGTGTCGCAATGGCCACCCCTGTATGTACGCCCCTGGAGGGCATAAGAGAAGTCACAAGTAGGGATGACTGGAGTAATTTCAAAGAAATGGATTTTGCCTCCTAAAATTATCAGTTGTGCTGAAAACTCTCAGGACTGGCTCGTTCATACCGGTGCGCTGTAAAACACAATATGCATTTTTTTTGTTGCGTTTTTTGCGTGTTTTTAACCATTTCCAGTCTGAGCCAATTCTGACATTCTCCTACATGTAAATAACATTTTTTTTTGCTAAAAAACGAGTTAGAACCCCCAAACACTATATGTTTATTTTTAAGCAAAGGCCACAGAATAAAATACTGGGTGTTGCATATGCACTTTAATGAATTTTAATGCACACAAACAATATAATACCCAGTTTTTTGGTAAAATATAAAAGATGATGTTATGCCGACTAAATAGATACCAAACATGTCATGCTTTAAAATTGCACACGCCTGTGAAACAGTGTCAGACTACGGTACCTGAAAATCCTCATAGGTGACATTATAAGAGCATTTACAGGTTACCAATTTAGAGTTACATAGAAGGTCTGGTGCTAAAATGATTGCTCTCCCATTGACGTTTGTGGCGATATCTCACATGTGTGGTGCAAACACTGTTAACATATGCATGAGGGACCGACGCACGGGGGGGGGGGACGTACAAATTTTTTCTTTAATTTTATTTTTATTTTATTTTTAAAAAATTACTCTTTAATTTTTTATCACTTTTATTGCTGTCACAAGAGATGAATAACATCCCTTGTATTAGCATGAGTTGTGATAGGCCCTCTTTATGGAGAGATCTGGGATCTAGTAGACCCCGGATCTCTCATCTGACCATGCTGAGGTTGGTTTGTTCAAATGCTTGCTCAAGCCAGTAACGGCCTAATTACCGAAACCGGAAGTGACAAAATCCCCATCACCACCGGTTTCTGATGTCACACAGTGGGAGGAGCAACATTAGTTCCTCCCACTGTGTGTCTAGAGCTGGATGTGGTGGCGGGAGGGTTCTATAACCATTAGGATTACTTTTACAGTGAAGGGGATCGCCAGCTGAAAAAAATTATATCTCGGTCATCGCTGTAGAGTGGAACATTTTCTGTGCGCGTTTCAGAAATGCCAAGTGTGAATGGAGCCTTACAGAAAAGATCAATGGAGTCTTGCTGTTGGCTCTGCCAAGTGGCAATGGACCTGGAACAGTGCAGGCACCATCAGATGGGAGGTCAACTAGCCACAGCTCAAGGAACGCCTACCAACCTCTGGAGGAACCTTGGGATTCTACACAGGGCTTTTTTTTTTTTTTAGCAGGAACACGAGGGAAAGCATTTCTGGCACATCCATCACTGAATGTATGTAATGGCAAGGGGTTCAGGGTTTATTGATGCTAGCTGCTGGGGGATCTCTTGTTGTTGGAGGGGATCTATTTTTGCGGGGTGGGGGGGGCTATTAATGCTAAGGAGGTCTATTGTTGCTGGTGGGGGATCTACTGTTGCTGGGGGTGGGTCTTATGATGCTGGGGGTCAGTTGTTGCTGGGAGGGATCTAGTGATGCTAGCTGCAGGGAAATCTGTTATTGCTGCTGGGGATCTTTTGTACTGGGAGGTGGGTGGAGTTTAACCAAGGTATGGTGCAGGAGGTGGGTGGGGGTGGAACCAAGGAATGGTGTAGGAGGTGGGTGGGGATTAAACCAAGGAATGGTGCAGGAGGTGGGTGGGGGTGGAACCAAGGAATTGTGCAGGAGGTGGGTGGGGATGGAACCAAGGAATGTTGCAGGAGGTGGATGGGGGTGGAACCGAAGAATGGTTCAAGAGGTGGTTGGGGGTGGAACCGAAGAATGGTTCAGGAGGTGGGTGGGGATGGAACCAAGGAATGGTGCAGGAGGTGGGTGGAACCAATGAATGGTGCAGGAGGTGGGGGGTGGAACCAAGGAATGGTACAGAAGGTGGGTGGGGGTGGAACCGTAGAATGGTGCAGGAGGTGGGTGGGGGTGGAACCAAGGAATGGTGCAGGAGGTGGTGGGGGTGGAACTAAGGAATGGTACAGAAGGTGGGTGGGGGTGGAACCGTAGAATGGTGCAGGAGGTGGGTGGGGGTGGAACCAAGGAATGGTGCAGGAGGTGGGTGGGGGTGGAACCAAGGAATGGCGCAGAAGGTGGGTGTGGGTGGAACCGAGGAATGGTGCAGAAGGTGGGTGGGGGTGGAACCAAGGAATGGTACAGGATGTGGGTGGGGGTGGAAACGAGGAATGGTGCAGGATGTGGGTGGGGGTGGACCGAAGGAATGGTGCAGGGAGGTGGGTGGGGATGGGACCAAGGAATGGTGCAGGAGGTGGGTGGGGTGGAACCAAGGAATGGTACAGGAGGTGGGTGGGTAGTGGAAACGAGGAATGGTGCAGGAGGTGGGTGGGGGTGGAACCAAGGAAGCTCCAGGAGGTGGGTGGGGGTGGAACCAAGTAATGGTGCAGGAGGTGGGTGGGGATGGAACCAAGGAATAGTGCAGGATGTGGGTGGGGGTGAAACCAAGGCATGGTGCAGGAGGTGGGTAGGGGGTGGAGATAAGGCGTGACTCGGAAAGGCGGAGTTTCTGCACCTATTGTCTAAGAAAAAAAGCCCTGTATCTACAGAACAATGTTGAGAATGCCTGGTCTAAAGAGACCCTGTGTTTTCCTGTTGGCCTTCTCCATTTCTGCTCTCCTTATCTTTGCTGAGAACTTGGTGACAGCCAAAACTCATGCAGCAGCAGAGTGGGGAAAGCCCCTTTACATACAGATCATTGCCAAACATGCTCAGAATTTCTCACCTTCAGGATGATTTGATATCGCTGTATTCTGTTGATCGGTCGTTCCAGATAGTGTTGCAGTGGTGGCATCGGAGGCTTGGAGGGGTCAGCAAGGGCCAAAGTGTCCTCTGTGTATTTCTGGGGTAAATGATGACATTTGTCAGTAGGATGTCAAACATACATTTTTTTTTTTAAGTAGAACCCCAGGCAGATAGAACAGGCAAACATTAAAGCTCATTAACCCCTTCAATACCGGGCACTTTCACCCCCTTCCTGCCCAGGACAATTTTTAGCTTTCAGCACTGTCACACTTTGAATGACAATCACGCGGTCATACAACACTGTACTCATATGATATTTTTATCATTTTGTTCACACAAATAGAGTTTTCTTTTGGTGGTATTTAATCACCACTGGGGTTTTTTATTTTTTTATTTTTCGCTAAATAAAAAAAGAATGAACATTTGAAAAATAAATGCGTTTTTCTTCGTTTCTGTTATGAAATTTAGCAAATAAATAATCTTTCTTCATAAATTTAGACCAAAATATATTCTGCTACATTTCTTTGGTGAAAATAACCCAAATCAGTGTATAATATTTAGTCTGTAGGAAACCCCAAACTATGGAATATATCTACAAATCGATTAATCTTGAGGTACTGACACCCTATTTCATTTCTCGAGGCCCTAAAATGTCAGGAAAGTAAGAATACCCTCAAAATGACCTCCATTTGGAAAGTAGACATTCCAAAGTATGTAGTAAGAGGCATGACAAGTTTTTTGAAGATGGAATTTTTTGGCATTTTTTGGGGGAAATAAAAAAAAAAAAATGTTCACAATTTTTATTTTTATTTTTTTACATACTGTCACCAGTGCAGTACAACATCTTCATATAACAGGGGTGGCGGTGATCAGGGACACTGACTTGTGACAGTACGTAAAAAAGAAAAAAAAATATACATTTTTTTATTACATTTTTTCTCTTTTTTATGATTTGTTTTTAACACACTGTAACCAGATCAATATAATGTTACCATAGTATCATTGTACTACTCTGGGGAAGTGATCAGAATTTTTTTTTTTTTTTTTTTTAGACATTATGTTTGCTTATAGCAGTGAATTACATTGCTATAAGCAAGCATTTTACTGAATGAAACTGAATCAGTCTGTTTTGTTGTGAATAGCTGTGACTGGTCAAAGCTAATCACATGGTACAGATGGCTGTGATTGGCCCTGTCTGTACCATGTGATCACTGTGACCAATCACAGCTAGCAACACAATTGTACACAAAGGATGGCATAAAAGGAAGCCATCCATTGTGTACAACTGTCATGTGATCTGCTGTGATTGGTCACAGCGATCACATGGTACTGGCAGCGAGCCAGTACTCTGAGCAGCAGATCGGCGCTTCCTGACAGGACATCACATGACGTCCAGTCAGTATAAGAAAGCCACAGTCCGGTTGGGAGGAAGGCAATAAAAACATGGCTCAACCCTATGTAATTAACCCCCCCCAAAACCACAAGTGTAAACACAGCATTAGAGTTCCCCAATCAGCACAGACTGGGACAGCAGTGCCGTCACCCCGTAGTCTAATGCCCTGTACACTTTCCGACGGAATATGTGAGATCGGAGCGTGTTGTCGGAAATTCCGACCGTGTGTGGGCTCCATCACACATTTTCCATCGGATTTTCCGACGCACAAAGTTTGAGAGCAGACTATAAAATTTTTCGACAACAAAATCCATTGTCGGAAATTCCGTCCGTGTGTGGACAATTCCGACGCACAAAGTGCCACGCATGCTCGGAATAAATTAAGAGACGAAAGCTATTGGCTACTGCCCCGTTTATAGTCCCGACGTACGTGTTTTACGTCACCGCGTTCAGAACGATCGGATTTTCCGACAACTTTGTGCGACCGCGTGTATGCAAGACAAGTTTGAGCCAACATCCGTCGGAAAAGATCCTAGGATTTTGTTGTCGGAATGTCCGATCAATGTCCGATCGTGTGTACAGGGCATTAGAAGGACATGTCGTTTTGGGTGTATTCCAAGAATGAGACAAATACATTCCAGGTGCATCAAATAAGAGTACCATCTCTGAACCGCACAACACATGAACCTTGAAGCACATGGGCTACAGCAGCAGAAGACCACACCGGGTGCCACTCCTGTCAGCTAAGAACAGGAAACTGAGGCTACAATTCACACAGGATCACAAAATTGGACAATAGAAGATTGGAGAAAGGTTGCCTGGTCTGATGAGTCTGGATTTCAGCTGCGACATTCAGATGGTGGGGTCAGAATTTTGTGTAAACAACATGAAGCATGGATCCATCCTGCTTGTATCACCAGTTCAGGTTGGTGTAATGGTGGGGGGGATATTTTCTTCGCGCACTTTGGGCCCCTTAGTACCAATTGAGTATCATTTAAACACCACGGCCTACCTGAGTATTGTTGCTGACCATGTCCATCCTTATGACTACAATGTACCATCTTCTGATGGCTCCTTCCAGCAGGATAATGCACCATGTCACAAAGCTCCAATCATGTCACCACTGGACAATGAGGCTCCTGTACTCCAATGGCCTCCAACACTCACCACATCTCATCAATAGAGCACCTCATGGAGGTGGTGGAGCAGGAGATTGGCATCATGGATGCACAGCTGACAAATCTGCAGCAACTGCGTGATGTTATCAGGTCAATATAGACCAAATCTCTGAGGAACGTTTCCAACACCTTGTTGTGTCTATGCCACCAAGGATGAAGGCCGAAAGGGGGTCCAACCCGCTACTAGCAAGGTGGACCTAATAAAGTGGCCAGTGAGTGTATTTAACCCATTTAACTTGGAAGTTTTTTTGGTTTAATCTCTAGGAGATGACCGATACAGTTTGTATTTATATTCAAAGTCCCCATCCGCATACATAATAAGCCGAGAACTGTTCCTGAAGAGTTTAATTAAATTCATACTTCACGCAGTTAGTGAACGCCTCGTCTTTTCGGTGAAAATTCCTCCCTGATTAATGCTGGAGAGAATTACCGGCACACCTGATAGATTCCAGGCATTTAAATTCGGGATAAATTATTAATTGCTTTTTCTCCTGAAGGCCGGGCTATTTTCAGGCACTTCATTTGGTGGGAACAAGGACAGGCGGTCTATGGGATGTATAATTCATGACTTGTGATTAATTAGCAGGTGAACAATTGTGTGGAAATACATAACGCTGCCAAAGCAAACAACAGCAAATGTTCCAACCTAAAATATTCATACCATTCCAGATCTACAGTATACGATTTATCGACAAGGGACAAGGGAGGGATACGCTAAAAGTAGGGCACTTTTTTTTTTGGCAGACAAATCATGTTTTAAATGCATGTTACATGCAATGCCGTGTTGCGCTGTTCATTTTTAACGGCACCCCAAGGCAACACCCATACGTCAGAGCGCATCACAATGCATGCCAATATAATTCTACTTCCTCCTCTTTTCCTTTCTCTGTTGGGGTTCCTCAAGGTTCTGTTCTTGGACCTCTCTGATTTTCAATCTTCACCTCCTCCCTGGGTCAGCTGATGGCCTCCCATGGCTTCCAATACCATCTATAATTATGCTGATGACACCCAAATCTATTTCTCTACCCCTCAGCTCATTCCTTCAGTCTCTTCGCGTATCACTAATTTAATAACAGATATATCAGTCTGGATGTCACACCACTTCCTTAAACTCAATTTATCCAAAACCGAACTTATAATTTTTCCTCCACCACCAGCCCCTTTCCCCTGACCTCTCTGTCAAAATCAAATGCACAACTATCAGCCCATCCCCACATGCCCAAGGTTCTAGGTGTAGTCCTGGACTCTGAACTCTCCTTTAAGCCCCACGTCCAATCACTGTCCAAATCTTGCCACCTCAACCTCCGCAACATCTCCAAAATATGCCCCTTCCTAACCAATGACACAACAAAGCTCTTAATTCACTCGCTGGTCATCTCTCGTCTCGACTACTGCAACTCCTTTTTCATTGGGTTACCTCTACATAGTCTATCCCTCCTTCAGTCCATCATGAATGCTGCTGCCAGACTCATCCACCCTTACCAACCGCTCAGTGTCTGCTACTTCTCTCCGCCAATCCTCCACTGGCTTCCTCCACCTCTCTCTACCAATCCCTCCATTGGCTTCCTCCACCCCTCTCTGCCAATCCCTCCACTGGCTTCCTCCACCCCTCTCTGCCAATCCCTCCATTGGCTTCCTCCCACCCCTCTCTGCCAATCCCTCTATTGGCTTCTGCTCACCCAACGAATTCCATTCAAAATCCTAACAACAACTTACAAAGACATCCACAATTTAGCTTCCAGCTACATCACTAGCCTAGTCTCAAAATACCAACCAAATCGTTCTCTTCGTTCTTCTCAAGACCTCCTGCTCTCTAGTTCCCTTGTCACCTCCTCCCATACTCGCCTCCAGGTCTTCTCCCGAGCTTCTCCAATCCTATGGAACTTCCTGCCCCAATCAGTCCGATTATCTCCTACTCTATTAGCTTTAAGGCAAATTATCCTCTTCAGAGAAGCCTATCCTACCCACAACTAACAACTGTACTTCCATTTTCTTCATCAGATCACCCCCCCACAGTTTTTTACTTTTGCTTCACATGGACCCTCCCTTCTAGATTGTAAGCTCTAATGCATAGCTGCCAA
Organism: Aquarana catesbeiana; assembly: GCF_042186555.1. NCBI lineage: Eukaryota > Metazoa > Chordata > Amphibia > Anura > Ranidae > Aquarana > Aquarana catesbeiana. Next base: position 15,317,231 of record NC_133328.1, read on the forward strand.
CTGTCCCGGATTTCCCGGGACATTCCGGGACTTGGACTTCATTCCCGGATTTGTGGTGTCCCGGGAAATGTCCCGAAAAATCCGGTTCCTGTTTTTGAAGCCGCCGCCGCCGCCGCTAGAGGTCGGCGGCCGGCGGAGACATTGTCTCCGCCGGCCGCCATTTTGTGGAAGTTCAGGAAGACGGCTGGGGGGGGGCTAGATGAAGCTTCTGCGTCGCCGCCCACCCCCTGCCCCGCTCCGCCTCGGCCCGCCCCGCTCCGCCTCGCCCCGCTCCGCCTCGGCCCGCCTACCCCCCGCCCCGCTGCCAGTCTGATATAGAAAAGGGGCGGGGGTTCTAGGTGGGGGGGAGCGCGCGCACCGCTGTGGGACACCTGATGTGAGTGGGGGGGGGGCAGTGGGGACACCTGATGTGAGTGGGGGGGCACTGGGGACACCTGATGTGAGTGGGGGGGGCACTGGGGACACCTGATGTGAGTGGGGGGGCACTGGGGACACCTGATGTGAGTGGGGGGGGGCACTGGGGACACCTGATGTAAGTGGGGGGGGGCACTGGGGACACCTGATGTGAGTGGGGGGGGGGCACTGGGGACACCTGATGTGAGTGGGGGGAGGCACTGGGACACCTGATGTAAGTGGGGGGGGCACTGGGGACACCTGATGTGAGTGGGGGGGGCACTGGGGACTCCTGATGTGAGTGGGGGGGGCACTGGGGACACCTGATGTGGGGGGGGGCACTGGGGACACCTGATATGAGGGGGGGGCACTGGGGACACCTGATGTGAGTGGGGGGGGGCACTGGGGACACCTGATGTGAGTGGGGGGGGGCACTGGGGACACCTGATGTGAGTGGGGGGGGGCACTGGGGACACCTGATGTGAGTGGGGGGGGGCACTGGGGACACCTGATGTAAGTGGGGGGGCACTGGGGACTCCTGATGTGAGTGGGGGGGGCACTGGGGACACCTGATGTGGGGGGGCACTGGGGACACCTGATGTGAGGGGGGGGCACTGGGGACACCTGATGTGAGTGGGGGGGCACTGGGGACACCTGATGTGAGTGGGGGGGCACTGGGGACTCCTGATATGAGTGGGGGGGGCACTGGGGACACCTGATGTGAGGGGGGGGCACTGGGGACACCTGATGTGAGGGGGGCACTGGGGACACCTGATGTGAGGGGGGGGCACTGGGGACTCCTGATGTGAGGGGGGGGCACTGGGGACTCCTGATGTAAGAGGGGAGCTCCGCCGGGGACTCCTGATGTGAGGGGGAGCTCCGCCGGGGGACTCCTGATGTGAGGGGGAGCTCCGCCGGGGACACCTGATGTGAGGGGGGGCTCCGCCGGGGGACTCCTGATGTGAGGGGGGGCTCCGCCGGGGACTCCTGATGTGAGGGGGGGCTCCGCCGGGGACTCCTGGTGTGAGGGGGGGCTCCGCCGGGGACTCCCTGGTGTGAGGGGGGCTCCGCCGGGGACTCCTGGTGTGAGGGGGGGCTCCGCCGGGGACTCCTGGTGTGAGGGGGGGCTCCGCCGGGGACTCCTGGTGTGAGGGGGGGCTCCGCTGGGGACATCTGATGCAAGGACGGACTCTGCTCGGACATCTGAAGCAAGGACGGACGGCTGGTGGCAGGCGACGTGGCTGGTGACACGCTCAGGGATCCCACTGATTCTGCATTATGGTGAGTTGAATGATTTCATTTTATATTACAATATAATAATATAAATAATGCGTTTCAATCATCCTGACACCATAACAACCATGGTGCCGGGATGATTGAAGTGCTAACACCAGGTGTTTGGAGTATCTTTATCTGCTGATTGTTAAACTTTCTAGAATACACATATTTCTATTGTGTAGGATCTGGGGCTGCTGTCCCGTCATTTCCCTCTCTCTCCCCCTCTCTCCCCCTCTCTCCCCCTCTCCATCCCTCATTCATTTCAGACTCTAACCACACCCTCTAGAGCCACGCCCATTTAAGCCACGCCCACAATTCCGCGTAAACCACGCCCATTCTATTTTCTGCTAGGCCACGCCTGCTGACGAATGCCCCGCCCTCTAATTATTGGACAGCTCCGCCTACAGCCACAAAAGTGTCCCACATTTTTTTTTTACAATGTTGGCAACTATGCTAATGAGCAGGGACCTCTGATCCTTCATGTATTGAATTGTATTGTATTGTAACTGTACTGTTTGCCCTCATGTGATAAAGCACTGCACAAACTGTTGGCACCATATAAATCCAGTATAATAATAATAATGCCAATGCACTATAGCATTATGTGATGCTTTCGTTAAAAAAAATTCCTATCTTTGGGATTTTTTGGTGCATTGGCAGCTCATTAACTTCAATGTGATATAAAACAAGTTGAATTTGAAGCGCCACACCACTGCCAAGAGGACAAGATACAACTTTATTCCATTAACCACTCCCCCCCAGTCTATTGTAATATGACGGCTGGGCGGGACATCCATCGTTCTTGGTGGCGGTCATATGACGCCCTCGCTGAACGCACCTAGCAAGCACTCCATGGCACGATCTATCACCAGCTGTGTCCAATCGAACACAGGCGATGACTGATCAGTATACCGGCTCGCTGCCGGTACCATGTGATCGCTGTGACCAATCACAGCAGATCACATGACAATTGTACACAACGGATGGCTTCCTTTCATGCCAACCTCTGTGTACAAATGTGCTGCTAGCTGTGCTTGGTCACAGTGATCACATGGTACAGACAGGGCCAATCACAGCCCATCTGTACCAGGTGATTAGCTGTGGTCAATCACAGATAATCACAATAGTAAACACTGAATTAATCAGTTTCCTCCAGTAATAATGGTTGCTTATAACAGTGAAATGCACTGGTATAAATCATCATAATGTGTACAAAAAAAAAAAAAAACCTGATCACTTCCCCAGAGTAGCACAGTGTTACCATGGTAATTTATTTTAAAAGAAAAAGAAAAGAAAAAGTAACAGAAAAAAGTTGAAAAAAAATTTATTTATTTTTTTTTCTATATACTGTGACCAGTCAGTGTCCCTGATCACCGCCACACCAGCTATATGATGATGCTGCACTGTACTGGTAACATTATGTAAAAAAAAAAAAAAAAAATTTGGAAAAAAAAAAAAATGGAAAATGTCTTAATTTTCCCAAAAACTTAAAAAAAATAGCATTTTTTCCCCCAAATTTTCAGTCTTTTTAAATTTATTTTGCAAAAAATAAAAAAGCAAGTGGTGATTAAATGTCACCAAAAGAAAGCTCTATTTGTGTGAAAAAAATGATATAAAATGTCATTTGGGTACAGTGTTACCTGACCGCGCAATTGTCATTCAAAGTGTGACAGCGCTGAAAGCTGAAAATTGGCCTGGGCAGGAAAGGGTGAACATGCCTGGTATTAAAGTGGTTAAAGGTCAGGGATACAATTCAAAAAGTAGCCAACGCGTTTTAGGGGTCTAAGTGCCCCATTCTTCAGTGCTTGACTGGCAACAAAATGAACAAACCATAAGTGAACTGAACCTACAACGGTATTTGTTCCAGTGTGAATTCAAAGCGCAGTCAAGTCCTGATGATGATGTTGCCAATCGAGCTCTGATAAAGGGTGGCACTTATACCCCGGAAACGCGTTGACTACTTTTTGTATTGTACCCCTGACCTTTATTGGAATAAAGTTGTATCTGGACCTCTTAGCAATGGTGTGCTGCTTCAAGTTCCACTCTTTTTATATTACACTACAAGCCAAAGAGACTGTGGAGATCCTCTGGGATGTAGAAGCCACCTGCGCAGGAACCAGGTCATTTACACCAACAGTAATACCTTATGATAACAATAACTGTAACATAAACCTACGGGTCCAGTGCTATCTTTCCACTTTCCTCAACTCATTGATTTCAATGAGCTGCCTTAATATGATTCGCGCTAACGCACCGCACAAAGGTAGGTGCAGCCTTAGGGTTTATTCACACTAGCTCTGGTCTCTGAAGAGCGATCTGCATTCGGATCGCTCTTCAGAGAACTTTTGTCAAGCGGTGAGAAGGTGTTGCATTGCCTCCTGTTCGCCCACTTTAACCCCTTTGAACCACATGAACCACCCATGGCGGTTACATATAGGCTCCAATCACTTGAATGGGTCACGTTTTATGGGCGCTGTGCCCCCTGAAAGTGACAGGGGGTATACTATAACTCCTGCCACAAAGTAAAGCATTGTACATCCCTGGCAGCTGCCTTAAAGCAGGTGCAGTTTATATTCTCCTCTGTAGGTGGCGCTCGTCCACAGCAGCAATGCAGATGAGGGAGGAAGTCGAGGGGAACCTAGTTCCTCTATGGTTTCCTTGGTCACAGGGAGGCAGCTCTCCGATTGGATTATGGTGCCCCATGTGATTTTTGGCAGCCATCTTGGGTCAGGCAGAGTCTATTTAAGGCCCTGGCTCCCGGGTTTGGCATGCATTTTGCGAGTGGCTAGTGTAGGGACAGGTCACCCGTCTGTCAGGGACAGTACTTAGAGCCAGGAAAAGGTCCTGGAGGAGTAGGGAAAGTGCAGGGACTACACCAAACTTCCTAGAAAGCCTCCCCTTTGGTTACAGGCTGGCCAGGCCACATTCCGCTCCCCATGGCAGACGCTGTCAGCATCTCCAGGTCTCCAGTCTTCTGTTCCTTCACTGTTGCACTGTGTAAGTGGTCCCCATCGAGTTGCCTACCCGCCGGGCCTATTGTGTACTGCTGAACTTTTGTTATAATATACTCCTGTTACTGCACTTGTAGTCTGTGTGTTTGCTGCCCACTACATCACGCTGCACCTGCCCACATGCCTCTGCAGCTACAGGTGGTAGTGGTTGGGGGGGGGGGTGTAAAAGCATGGCTCAACCATGGGGTTTTACTGCCCCCCTCCCCCAAAAGCTAGTGTGCACAAGCCCTTAAAGTATAACTATGAGCAAAATCAACTTGACTTATGAAGATGCAATGTCACCGGCTTCAAGGCAGCAGTGTTTGCAACATAGTTTTATGATCCCGTTGATCCTGCCAGTAGATCTGTTATTTTTGCACTTCCTGCAATGGGCTTACAACACCCATTCATTCTGCACTGAAATTGCACAGCATTGTTGTCGTACTGTATGCAGGAGGACATGTAGTTTTAAATGTATTTTAAGAAAGTGACAAATACATTCCATGTGCATCAAAATAAAAGGTTTTGAAGCAGTGGTCTCTCTGCAGAGGCTCTCTTGCTCCAGCTGAGGTAGAGTTAGAGCTCTCCAACCAGCACAGCTCACACTCCCTGCTGATTGTAAAGTACTAGCTATGACTCAGCAATGGGTATCAGACCTCTTCAGAGAGACCACTGCTTCCACACAGATTGCAAAGGGGCCTTTCTCTGCAGCATGCAGACTGGGGGCAGACTGTTCTGCTTAGGTTGTGGCTGCTTTGTAAAGAAAATGAACTGTAACAGTATAAACTGTAACTGAGTCCCCCTTGTAACATAGTTTTATTACCAGTCAATCCGGCCATTAGATCCATTATTTTTCCACTTCCTGAAATGGGCTGACATCAGCTCAGACTCCCTACTGATTGGAGAGTTCTAGCTATAAGTCAGCAGGGGGCGTGTCAGACCTCTGTAGGGTTCAGCTTTAAGCTACCATTGCACTGAAGAAGTCAGAAAATGTGTGACCTCATTAAAGCGGAACTCCCATTTAGAGCCCTTTCACACTGGGGCCGCGCCACGTTAGCGGTAAAGCGTCACTAGTTTTAGCTCTTTAACCGTTGTTTTAGCTGCGCTTTTCGGCCGCTGGGGGGGGCACATGTTGCAGCGCTTCGGAAGTGCTGCCTGTGCATTCCAATGGGCAGGGGCAGTTTAGGAGCGCTGTATACAGCGCCTGAAAAACGCCTTCAGTGTGAAAGGGTTCTTAGGAGAGGTTATAAATGCTTCTATATACCCAGTGAAGTGAGTGGCCTCAGGTGATACACAGAGATAAAACAGATCCTCCTACATAAGTTGTACCTGTTTATCTTCTCTTCTTTACACCCATTCAAAGTGCGTTTATACAGCTTGTCTGAGCTTTCATAAAAAAGGGGGCAGAGAAATGGAAAGCCCTCCCCCCTTCACACAGCACACAGGAATAGAGCTGAGGCTGTCAATCACAGGCTGTGTGTTGGAGCTCCCTCCCCGTCACCTTTTTATCTCTTGGTGTCAGGAAAACTTGTTACAAAAGATTTATACTGATAGCAGAGGAATGAAGCAGCAGATAGAAATGACACTTAGTGCTCTTAGAAGGATATGCTTTGTTCATATTTCATGTCTGAGGTTTTTAACCATTTTACAATATTGATAAACATGAGAGGAAAGGAAAGGAAAGGAGAGGTGAGACAAGGAAAGAACGCATACATACTTTGTAGAACTCCTGAATGGCATCATTGACCACAACAGACTCAGCCTGGACACGACCCACCAGGTACATAATGTACTTATTAAACTCTTCCTCATTCCTGATGAAGCACATGGCAATGTCATCATCTGTGTCAGAGTTTTTAAGTTCTTGGAAGAAAGTTCTGTGGAAGGAGGATGAAGGTATTTTATTATAAAACAGAATTTATACATCGTGCCAAGCATATGACATAACAACACAAGTATCTTATACAGACCTGGCATGGAAGTCACCAATATCACTGATGTTCCTGAAAATAATGGTCTTCTGATTGGCCACAGCCTCGGGAATATCAGAACAGGTCTCAGTGTAATTAATATAATGGGTATGCAGGAATTGGAGGTCCTGGACATATTCCTTCTCTGAGGCTAGAAGATCTTGAATAAAAGTGCTGAGAAGAAAAATGGAGGTATTTCATTTTAGCCAACAAATTCTGATATTTTGGTGGAACTGCAATGGGGTCCAACAATAGTCCATCATTTAAATACCTGAGTTTCTTTTTGTAATCTTCTTCTGAAATCGATTCTCCTGAAAATTCCACAACATCTCCTGCTCCCCATTCCGGTGATAGCTTGAAACAAACAAATAAACACTATTACATTTCCCTGTGTTCTCACTGTAAGGCAGGTGGTTGCCAAAAAGCAAGCTTGCGAATTTGGGGTAGTTTTAAAAAAAACCCTAGCTGAGAGATCCAAAAGGCTACACATTGTGTTAACCACTGGGAGTTGACGTTTTAGGATGGTTAACAGATGGTATCTTACACCCTACAGATTGGCTAAAATGTTCCCAACCACCTCCCCATTGTGCTGGTGTGGATGCAGCCAGATAGGTAATTTACTTCACACCTTGTGGGACTGCCCTAGTCTGACAAGTTTTTGGAATCAGGTTTTCCAAGTAATGTCCTCCCTCAAGGGAATCCTCTTATCGCCAAGCCCGTGTCTGGCTATACTCCATATTGTTATTGATTCATACCCCTGCTGGTTTAGGCAAGTAATTACGCACCTACTTTAACAGCCCACACTCTCATACTTAGAAAATAGAAATCACAAGGCTCCCTCAATATTTCAGATGTTCTGGTCTTGGTCCAATAAAACTACGCTTTTGAAGGCCTGTTAACAATCAACTCACTCAATAAAGCAATATGGTCAGAAACCTCAATTTCTAAGACATAGAAAGAATCTTCTTCCTTATACATTAGGTCGTGTTACACAAGTATGAATAGTTTAATTGGAATTCTAGCGTTACAGATATTTACCAATTCAGTCGAACTGGCGTACCTATCCTGTTTTTTTCCCTTACAGTTTTAAGACTTTCTCATCCGCATATGAATATGTACAGATGACCTACACGTATGTACCATTTCATGTTTTGTTTCAGATGTACTGTACTATTGTACCTATTTCTTATGTTCAATAAAAAAATATTGAAACAAAAAAAAAAACTCTAGCTGGATGCAGAGTTTAAAAATAGTTAAATTACAAAATAAATTTTTATAGCAATTGTACATATTCAATTTATAGTTGAGTTCTCCCTTTAAAGGAAACATCTTTACCTTCAAGCGCTTATCCAGGTATGCAGGAGACACCCAACCCTGTCGGGAGGCACTTAGCTTGGTTGGTTTTGTCCTGACAAGCCACTTCAGGGGATGGACAGAGTCAAGGACTTCCACGTACTGGCCCTCTTTCAGAGTTATGGTTTCCTTATCAGCTGTTATTGGGTTGTAGTCCGCTGTGGCCATGTAGATATCAAATATCTGGAATCGTAAATGACAATTTTGCCAAAAGTAAATCTACATACAGACATAAATGTTACAAAACATCTAAAAACTGAGCTGCCTAGGCAATCCTGTTGGTAAATATCTCGCTACTTTCCCCTTAAAGGTACAAAGGCAAAATAAGAGCGGACTTTAAACCGTTTAAAGAAGAAAAGGATATGTACAACTTCCTTCAAATTTTTGTATACTCGAATACACTGTGTATTATAAATTTTAAACAATAGCTATAGTTGTCACATTTTCAGATCTTTTTGGAACAGGCTGTAATATTAGAAATATATTTGTATTGAGGCAATGGAGCAAGTACCAGACAGATTTGTTTTTTTTTTTGATTTTTGGTGCAATAAAATTATGTCCTGGCTTTATTTCTGCCAGCAACCCCATTGGAGGACATTTTTCCTTACTCCCTGACCCATACATGAAAATCATTCTATGGTTAGCCATGGACAGAGCGAATTTCTTTCCTGCACTCAATTCTCCAATCAACACAGGGAATCCCTCTTGCTGAGCCATTGTGTTCTCTCAGTGGTAGGGGTGGGGGAAGCCCAGCTATAACAGCCGCTTGCAATAATGGGATGTAAAATCCGGCAGACTGGATGTACCCAAGTTGATCAATCAATCAACTTGGGTACATTTAGCCTGCCCATACATTCCTGCTGAACCAGCCGAGATTTGAACCGTCTCTGTGTGGCTTTAGCAAGTGTTCTTCCATAATGCAAAGAGCAGTAAACTCTAAAGTGGACAAAAAGGATACGTGAGACCTAATATGAACATTTAACATATGTGAGGTAGGTAATGATGTGACCTCTGTAAGTGCTCTTATCTCTGCTTGGAAAGAAGAGAACAATACTCTGCCAGATAAAAATTACAAGCTTTGCCAATAGACATTTCTACAGCTGAAGGTAATCTAGATCAGTCATTCTCAACCACTGGGCCATGGTCCACTGCTGGGCCATGGCCTCCTCTCTCCTGGGCCTCTACCCAGGCACAGATCCCTTAACATCCCATAGCACCCCAACAACCTTCCATAGTGGCCCACAGTGCCCCCAGGGCTCCTAAGAGCACTCAGCCTTCACAGTGGCCCATCTCCCACTGTGTCCTCCAGCCCGCTGAAGTGCCTTCAGCCTTCCTTAGTGCCCCCCACCTCCAACATTGCCCCACAGTGCCCCTCAACCTCCCACAATGCCCCCAGCCTTCTGCAGAGCCTCAAGCCCTCCATAGTGCCCCCAAACTCCAACATTGTCCACAGTGCCTCCTAACTTCCCACAGTGCCCCCCAGCCTCCTTCAGAAAACTCATCCTATAGAACCACTATCTCCTGAATGGTCTCATGATCCCCCCCACAACCCCCATCTCCCCCCCCCCCCCCCCACCCACAGTGACATTCAGACCCTTCCAGCATTACAACACATGTATTGCATTCCCATACCTTTACAGTGTGAGTATAAACTTACTGTTGCAGCATGAAAGGTTTTGGAAGAATTTATCGGGCTCTGGTCTAAAAAAAAGGTTCAGAATCACTACTCTAGATGAACTGCTGTGGTCTTCAGCCGTCCACAAGCCATCAGTTTTTGTACCCTCTTAAATTCCAGTTGGAACAGAAGGGGTTGAATGCATACACATAGACATTGAGTATTTTAGAGGTATTGTTCTTTACCTCTCCTCTGGAGTCCCCATCTTCTGATTCTGATGAAGACTCAACAGCAATGGAGGATGGTCTGGACCTGCCATGACGCGGAGAAGCAGAGGGAGTCTTGGATTCATCATCACTATCCATACCGGGCATTCCAGGCACTCGAAGGGAAGCTATAAAATAATGATGGAAAGCACAATGCTGAAAAAACTTTTCTGGAATACAGAATTGTATTTTGTGCAACTACTGTACATCAATATTTAGTAGAGATATATTCTTCAACCAATAGATGGCAGTGTTTATAAGTTTGTAGCTGCTCTTTGGTAAAATCTATGTCGTTTCTCTGAATACAGTTTCCTCTTTCCTGTCTGCAGTTAAGCAGCAAAGCCCATTTGGTGCACTGTTTGTTCTGTAGGGTTAGATACTGAATTACTAACAACTTTAAACTCAACGAATGCCCATATCAAACTTTGACTCATCCGCTATCAAAGATTTCAAGTGTGCAATGAGGTATTTTCCAAAAACAGATCACATTCTTAATGGGCTACAAAAAAAAGAACAATTTTACACCTACTGGAGGTTTGGCCAGCAAAAAGATCTTGGGCTTTTTAAATGTGCAGCTCTGAATGTAAAAATCATACATAGGTTGGGGTGGCTATGTGATCCTCTAATTATGTGTACCTCTTTGACTAACATTCTGCAGCACTGGAAAATGTAGTGATGCAGGAATTGAATAGGCCACGTGTCTGACCCTCACTGTTCCTTGCACATGCCTAACCCTCACTAATACTATTGCTATTATATATGACAGCTTCCTGCTATGAATGGTTGTTAAAGCAGAACTAAACCCATCAATTTTACAGCTTCAAAAAACAGTTACATTCCCGGCATGTGCCAGGAATGTAACTGTCGCATTGGTTATGCTCTCAACCCCTCACTCCCTTCACCCCCCCAACTGTGCAACCTCACTCCCTTCATCCCCTCATCGTGCACCCCACTCCCTTCATCCCCTCATTGTGCAACCCCAATCCCTTCATCCCCTCATTGTTCACCTCCACTCACTTCATCCCCACATTGTATACCCTTACTCCCTTCATCAGCTCATTGTGAACCCCACTTCTATCATCTCCTCTTTGTGTGCCCCACTCCCTTCAACCCTTCATTGTTCACCCCCACTGCCTTCATCCCCTCATTGTGCACCCTCACCGCTTTCATCCCCTCATTGTGCAACCCCACCCCCTTCATCCCCTCATTGTTCACCTCCACTCCCTTCATCCCCACATTGTATACCCTTACTCCCTTCATCAGCTCATTGTGCACCCCACTTCTATCATCTCCTCTTTGTGCGCCCCCACTCCCGTCAACCCTTCATTGTTCACTCCCACTGCCTTCATCCCCTCATTGTGCACCCTCACCGCTTTCATCCCCTCATTGTGTACCCTCACTCCCTTCATCAGCTCATGCACACCCCCACTCCCTTCAATGTGCACCCCACTCCCTTCATTTCCGCATTGTGCACTCCCACTCCCTTCATCCCCTCATTGTGCACTCCCACTCCCTTCATCCCCTCATTGTGTACCCCCACTCCCTTCATCCTCCTTATTGTGCAACCCCACTCCCTTCATCCCCTCATTGTGTCCCCCAACTCCATACCCTGCCATTATGCACCCCCACTCCTTCCATCCCCTTATTGTGCATCCCCACTCCCTTCATACCTTATTGTGCTCCCCCACTCCCTTAATCCCCCAATTGTGCAACCCCACTCCCTTCATCCCCTCATTGTGCACCCCCACTCCCTTCATCCCCTCATTGTGCACCCTCACTCCTTCCATCCCCTCATTGTGCACCCTCACTCCTTTCATCCCCTCATTGTATACCCTCACTCCCTTCATCAGCTCATTGTGCACCCCCACTACCTTCATCCTCTCATTGTGCACCCTCACTCTGTTCATCTCCTCTTTGTGCACCCCCACTCCCTTCAACCCTTCATTGTACACCCCCAATCCTTCATCCCCTCTTTGTGCACCCTCACTCCTTTCATCCCCTCATTGTGTACCCTCACTCCCTTCATCAGTTCATTGTGCACCCCCACTCCCTTCATCCTCTCATTGTGCACCCCCCACTCTCTTTATCCCCTCATTGTGCACCCCCCCTCCCTTCATCCCCTTATTGTGCACCCAACTCCCTTCATTGTGCACCCCACTCCCTTCATCGCCTCTGTGCACCCCAACTCCCTTCATCCCCTCATTGTGCACCCCCACTCCCTTCATCCACTCATTGTGCACCCCCACTCCCTTCATCCCCTTATTGTGCAACCCCACTCCCTTCATCCCCTCATTGTGCCCCCAACTCCATACCCCACCATTATGCATCCTCACTCCTTTCATCCCCTTATTGTGCACCCCCACTCCCTTTATCAGCTCATTGTACACCCCCACTCCCTTCATTGTGCACTCCACTCCCTTCATCTCCTCTTTATGCACCCCCACTCACTTCATCTCCTCATTGTGCACTCCCACTCTCTTCATCCCCTCATTGTGCACCCCCACTCCCTTCATCCCCTCATTGTGCAACCCCACTCCCTCATCCCCTCATTGTGCAACCCCACTCCCTCATCCCCTCATTGGGCAACCCCACTCCCTTCATCCCGTCATTGTGCTCCCCTACTCCTTTTATCCCCCAATTGTGCAACCCCACCCCCTTTATCCCTCATTGTGCAACCCCACTCCCTTCATCCCCTCATTGTGCCCTCCAACTCCATACCCCGCCATTGTGCACCCCAACTCCCTCCACACTATTTTTGTGCACCCCCACTTCATCTAACCCCCCTTCCCTCTCAGGCTCACTGGTAGTTAGAGGGGTTCCAGTGCACGTCATGCTGGCTAACGGTGGTCCCAGGGAGGAGGGAAGAAAGGAGATGAAGGAGAAGAGAGGTCAGAGCCATCCTCAACTGCACCGAGCAGCGCACTCCGCCCACTCTGAGCTAGAATTTGCCAGCAGGACCCGCCCACACAGCCAAAGGGGGAACGCACCACTGACAGAACCAGAATGGAAGTAGACCAATCCCCTGTGGCCCCGTCCACACTACACCCCTGGCTGTGACTATAGTTTTTTCCCCCTTGGGGTGGAGCATTGCAATGGTATCAGCTTCCAGATTTTTTTTTTTTGTGAAAGCTTAATTGAATAAGCTGAAATTAGAATCTGATTGGCTACCATGCACAGCCGCATCAGATTTTGCACTCTCCAGTTTTAGTAAATCAACCCCATGATGCTTTGGACTGAGACAAGTACACACTATAGAGGGATATGCTTTACCCACATTTCATGTCTGAGGTTTACATTCACCTTACGATTTCAGTTCGTAAGTGAAAAGGACACTGGATTTCTGGCAGGATCAACAAGTGTATTTCAGAACATGCAGAAAATGTGCTTAGCTTAACCGCTTCTGGACCACGGAAGGGTGGCCCAGCTGCGCAAAAATCACATACCTGTATGTGATTTCATGCATGAGGTCTGGGGACGTGCTGCAGGCGACCCACTCCCGCTGTGATTGGACACAGCTGGAGCCAATCAGCGGGTCTGGTGGCCGCGATGGCCGCCGGCACCTGCCGATCTTTCACAGGAGAGGCAGAACGGCGGTCTACCTATGTAAACAAGGCAGATCGCCGTTCTGTCAGACAGGAAAAAGGAGATCTTGTGTTTCTGCTAAGCAAAAACACGGATCTCTGTTTTCCTCCAGTCACAGCATTACCCTCCCCCCAGGAGCACACTTAACCCTTTGATTACCCCTGATGTTAACCCCTTCCCTGCCAGTGTCATTTATACAGTGACGTTGCACTTTTTTTTAGCACTGATCACTGTATTGGTGTCACTGGTCCCCAAAAAGTGTCACTTGGTGTCTGATTTGTCCACCGCAATATCGCAGTCCCGCTAAAAATCGCTGATCGCCGCCATTACTAGTAAAAACAATAACAAAATAAATAAAAAGTCCATAAAAATATTCCATATTTTGTAGACGCTATAACATTTCCGCAAACCAATCAATATACACTTATTGTGATTTTTTTTTTACCAAAAATATGTGGCAGAATACATATTGGCCTAAATTGATGAAGAAATTCGATTTTTTAAATTTTTTATTGAATATATTTTATAGCAGAAAGTAAAAAATATATATATATTTTTTTTAAATGTCATTTTTTTTTGTTTATAGCTCAAAAAATAAAAACCACAGAAGTGATCAAATATCACCAAAAGAAAGCTTATTTTCTTATTTAATTATACGCTTATTGGGATTTTTTTAAACAAAAATATGTAGCAGAATACATATTGGCCTAAACTGATGAAGAAATTGGATTTTTTACATTTTTTTTATTGGATATGTTTTATAGCAGAAAGTAAAAAATATGTTTTTTTTTTTTTTTTAAATTGTCATTTTTTTTTTGTTTATAGCTCAAAAAATAAAAACCATAGAAGTGATCAAATACCACAAAAAGAAATGCTTATTTTCTTATTTAATTATACGCTTATTGGGTTTTTTTTGTTACCAAAAATATGTAGCAGAATACATATCGGCCTAAACTGATGAAGAAATTGGATTTTTTACATTTTTTTATTGCATATGTTTTATAGCTAAAAAAAAAGCATATTGGTTTACTTTCTATTTGTCATTTTTTTTTTTTTTTCATAGCTCAAAAAATAAAAACCGCAGAGGTGATCAAATACCACCAAAAGAAAGCTTATTTTCTTATTTAATTATACGCTTATTGGGATTTTTTTTTAACCAAAAATATGTAGCAGAATACATATTGGCCTAAACTGGTGAAGAAATTAGATTTTTTATTTTTTTTTATTGGATATGTTTTAGAAGCAGAAAGTAAAAAAAAAAAATGTTTTAAAAAAAAAAAAATTAACCCCTTACTTGCCAATGACATTTACACAGTATTCAGTGTATTTTTATAGCACTGATCGTTATATAAATGTCAATGGTCCCAAAAAAAGTGTCAAAAGTGTCCGATCTGTCCACCGCAATGTCGCAGTCTCGCTCAAAAAATAAAAACCGCAGAGGCGACCAAATACCACCAAAAGAAAGCTCTATTTGTGGGGGGGGGAGACATCAATTTTATTTGGGTACAGCGCCGCATGACCGCGCAATTGTCAGTTAAAGTAACGCAGTGCCGTATCGCAACAAAATGGCCTGGTCATGAAGAGGGGGGTAAATCCTTCTGGAGATGAAGTGGTTAAAAAAGAAAACGAATGCAGCCGCCACATCTAAGGACTGGTTAGAAGCAATACATTACATTTTTTGTTCTCAAGTTTGGTTACTTTTGACAAACTTTGCTCCAGTACAGAAAATGATCTTATTGGAGAGAATTGTCAGTCCCAGGAAGGGAAGCAGCCGGAGAATGCCGGAAATTTATGTACATATTGAGCAGCGAGCTCTGACTAATGTCTTCTCTCAGCGTGAACACGGAGTACGGATCTCTGTCTCCCTCAGTACAATCTTCTCCCAATCTCAGAATACTGATAACCTCCAGGTAAACCTTGCGGGGTATAAATTACCGATATACAACGTATCACACGGTCACAGCTTCCACCGCCAACGCACTCCCCGTCTATGTATCTGTACTAATAACACATAACCGCTACGCGGATACATGGCGTGACGCAAACACGTGCGCAATATTTGGCATTTCTCACATTCTGAGTCAAAGATGAATTTCCTCCTGGATATAAACAGCGCGATGTATATATGAAGAGCAAGAAAATACATTTTTGTTCTGCAGAGAGGTGAATCATCTCACCGTCTGCACACAATACTCTTATTCTATATACACACTGCCCCCACCCCCCCCCCATATACTCTGACTCTTTTTCCTGTACACACTGCCCCCCCCCATATACACTGACTCTTTTTCCTGTACACACTGCCCCCCTGTCATAAATGCCTCTCCCAGCCTATCAGCGGCCTGTATTTATGTATGACTGTACACAGTATGGGGGGGGGGGGGGGCAGGAGGGCACAGTAGAGAGGAGGTCAGGAGTGTACAGTATCAGGCGTAGTTATGTACTGTATAGTGTCAGGTTTCGGTAGTATTGAGCGGTAGAGTTGCAGGATTGGATTGTATAGGGAGGTAAAGTGTCAGGATTGGATGGCATAGGGAGCTATAGTGACAGGATTGGATAGTATAGGGAGGTATAGTGACAGGATTGGATAGTATAGGGAGGTATAGTGACAGGATTGGATAGTATAGGGAGGTATAGTGACATGATTGGATAGTATAGGGAGGTATAGTGACAGGATTGGATAGTATAGGGAGGTATAGTGACAGGATTGGATAGTATAGGGAGGTATAGTGACATGATTGGATAGTATAGGGAGGTATAGTGACATGATTGGATGGCATAGGGAAGTATAGTGACAGGATTAGATAGTATAGGGAGGTATAGTGACAGGATTGGACAGTATAGGGAGGTATAGTGACAGGATTGGATAGTATAGGGCGGTATAGTGACAGGATTGGATAGTATAGGAAGGTATAGTGACGGGATTGGATAGTATAGGGAGGTATAGTGACAAGATTGGATAGTATAGGAAGGTATAGTGACGGGATTGGATAGTATAGGGAGGTATAGTGACAGGATTGGATAGTATAGGGAGGTTTAGTGACATGATTGGATAGTATAGGGAGGTATAGTGACAGGATTGGATAGTATAGGGAGGTATAGTGACATGATTGGATAGTATAGGGAGGTATAGTGACGGGATTGGATAGTATAGGGAGGTATAGTGACATGATTGGATAGTATAGGGAGGTATAGTGACGGGATTGGATAGTATAGGGAGGTTTAGTGACATGATTGGATAGTATAGGGAGGTATAGTGACAGGATTGGATAGTATAGGGAGGTTTAGTGACATGATTGGATAGTATAGGGAGGTATAGTGACAGGATTGGATAGTATAGGGAGGTATAGTGACATGATTGGATAGTATAGGGAGGTATAGTGACGGGATTGGATAGTATAGGGAGGTTTAGTGACATGATTGGATAGTATAGGGAGGTTTAGTGACATGATTGGATAGTATAGGGAGGTATAGTGACAGGATTGGATAGTATAGGGAGGTTTAGTGACATGATTGGATAGTATAGGGAGGTATAGTGACAGGATTGGATAGTATAGGGAGGTATAGTGACATGATTGGATAGTATAGGGAGGTATAGTGACGGGATTGGATAGTATAGGGAGGTTTAGTGACAGGATTGGATAGTATAGGGAGGTATAGTGACGGGATTGGATAGTATAGGGAGGTTTAGTGACATGATTGGATAGTATAGGGAGGTATAGTGACATGATTGGATAGTATAGGGAGGTTTAGTGACATGATTGGATAGTATAGGGAGGTATAGTGACGGGATTGGATAGTATAGGGAGGTTTAGTGACATGATTGGATAGTATAGGGAGGTATAGTGACATGATTGGATAGTATAGGGAGGTTTAGTGACATGATTGGATAGTATAGGGAGGTATAGTGACGGGATTGGATAGTATAGGGAGGTATAGTGACATGATTGGATAGTATAGGGAGGTATAGTGACATGATTGGATAGTATAGGGAGGTATAGTGACATGATTGGTTAGTATAGGGAGGTATAGTGACGGGATTGGATAGTATAGGGAGGTATAGTGACATGATTGGATAGTATAGGGAGGTATAGTGACATGATTAGGTAGGGTGAAATAGTGACGTCTTAGTGTTGTTTGCAGTGACATGTACTCAGTCATTTACTACATTCCTGGATATGGACACTCCCAGGGCCGCTGTTGTCTCTCCTCCTTATCCTGTATGAACAAGTGTTTGGGAGGAGTGGAGGAGGCAGCCACACCCCCGGAACAACTCCTCCCACTTCACAATACACTGCTCAGTCTGAGGAGTACCTTCAGTGATGTTGTGTGAGTTCTTGCTGAATGCAATTGGATTTTAGTAATTTCCCTTTGGGATTAATAAAGTTTTCTGAATCTGAATCTGTATCTCTTGTTACAGCGACTCCTGTATTTCCTATGCTCATCAGCTCCATCTAGTGGTCAAAATGCGGTATTTCACTACTGCTCATAATAAAGGAACATTGCTCTGCAATTTATTTATGAAAAGTGAAAATTTAAAACTAAGACTAATTAGTTTAGTAATTGTAAACCCTTATTTATTTATTTTTGCTTGGCACTAGCTATGGGGGCATCCATAGACACACAGAGCGTGGCTCGGCTCCACCTCGCGCCCCCTCCTCACTGGCTGTGACTGACAGCAGTGGGAGCCATTGGCTCCTATTGCTTTCTCTGAGCCAATGAGTAGGGAAAAAGCAGGGAGAGCCTCTGCTCTGGTGCACATTGCTGGATCGAGATCAAGCTCAGGTGAGTATTACGGAAGGCTGGGAGGGGGAGCTGCACTCAAAAAGTATTTTTTTACTTTAAAGTGGTTGTAAAGGCACAAGGTTTTTTAACCTTCTGCGTACAGCAGCTTCCACCTCCCCCCCCCCCCAATATTTACCTGATCCCCCTCTTGATCCACGGAAGTCCACAGGAGCCTTGCCTCTCCGGGGACTCGCAATCCCGCTGCTGTCAATCACAGCCAGTCAGCCAATCCGGAGATGGAGGGGGCGTGTCGGACCATGGCTCCGTGTGTGAATGGACACACAGAGCAGCGGCTCGGCTCAAGCTGCTTGCTGCGGGGGGCACCCGGCAAGAGGGAGGAGCCAGGAGCGCCGGCGTGGGACCAGAGAAGAGGCGTATCCAGGATACTCTGTGCAAAAACCATTACAAAGAGCAGGTAAGTATAACATGTTTATTATTTTCATGTAAAAAAAATATAAAGCTTTACAATCACTTTAATGCATAAAATGCATTAAGGTAAAAAAAATAATTGCATAGTCACTTAATTCTTTAGCGTATTTTCTCCTACACACAATTTTTTTTTATTATGGGCAGTAGTAAAAATAATGCATCATGGCCACTAGATGGAGATAAGAAGTACAGGAAATACATATATCTTTATAAAATGGAATACATTACAATTCTAGAGAACACTAGATGGAATAAACAAATAGATAAAAAATGTTTTGGCTAATTCCCTCTATCATTCTGTAGAGTTGTTACATTGTTTCTCTTATTACAAGGATGCCCGTATTTCCTATGCACTTCAGCTCCATCTAGTGATCATAATGCAGTATTTCACTACTGCCCATAATAAAGGAACATTAATCCGCAATTTATGCAAGTAAAGTGCATTTTCCAAACTGAGATTAAAGAAGTACTGCCAAACAAGCTTTCTCTGTGGATCACAGGAGTGCAGTTGGTTCTCCACTCCTGTGACCCGTTTTCAGCAGACAGCAGGCTGGAGCTCGCTGTTGGCTGACGTCACAGAGGTGGTCCAGGCTGGGGAAAAATCATGACAATATGGTCTACAGCCATACTACTACTACTACTACTGACAGTCACCAGCTCTCTGTTCAGGGAGCCCTGAGAATCGAACGATCTCAGGTCTTTGACCGATGTTGCATCCACCTACAGCAGGTAAGTATGATTCTTGGGGAAAAAAATGCAGAACTTCTCTTTTAACTCTAGATTTTTTTCCCTTTTTTATTTTAGAGCTCCTGTATTTAGCTGAAGCATTTTTTATGCCTTTAGATATACTTTTTTTTTTTTTTTCCATTCTGTTGTAAGGTAAACTACATATAGGCATTTGAAATGTATTTATTTCCAACCAACAGATGGCGTTCAAGGCACCTGTTCACCTGTCTTTTCTTAGCTGCTCTGGTGAGAAAAAAATCTGTTTACTGAGCTCAATAACTCAAGCTACATTATTCATACATAAGTGAGTGAGTCAAAGAAGTGATTCCCCCCCCCATCCTTCTTCCTCCTTGCCTGCTATGAAGACGTTTCTATTGGAGAGAGAGAGAGAGCCTGAAAATAAACAGATTATTCTGCACTTTCTTTACAAAAATCATTATATTCTGTTGAGCATGTAAAAAAAACAAAAAAACACACAGATCGAACCACACACTTTGTTTTTCTTTATATTCTCATTTCTGAGCACATACACTTGGAATTAGAAAGACAGGAGAGGAAGCATGCTTCCATATATTGCAATAGACTTTAAAGCTCCACCACAGAAGCTGTCTGCCATGCTATCGCCATATCTGTACATTCCTGTCCATCCGTGTATTCCAAGGAAGGCCAAAAACACAGGAGGAACCGCCCACCATGATGTAAAGTAGACAAACCTTGGCTGATCTTGGCAGAAACCATTTCTGTGATTTGTGTGGTCAGCTTCTGGAAAAACTCCTCCGTTCCAACGTCTGTTAGGGAAATTTGTTGCTTCGGTGGCTTGGCTTCACCTTTGGAATCAAGACAATGAGGGATTACCCAGAATCCTCTTTCTTTTTTCATTTTGGTTCTAGCCAGGGCCGGCCCTACCATGGGTCCCGCTAGGTCCTTTGGACCCAGGCGGCACTTTGAGAGCGGCGGCAAATTGACTCCTGATCCCTGCATTCTGAGTGCAACACACTCCTGATCCCTACATTCTGAGTGCAACACACTCCTGATTCCTGCGTTCTGAGTGCAAAGCACTCCTGATTCCTACATTCTGAGTGCAACACATTTCTGATCCCTGCATTCTGAGTGCAATACACTCCTGTCCTGAACCCTGCATTCTGAGTGCAACGCACTCCTGATCCCTACATTCTGAGTGCAACACACTCCTGATCCTTGGATTCTGAGTGCAAAGCACTCCTGATTCCTACATTCTGAGTGCAACACATTTCTGATCCCTGCATTCTGAGTGCAATACACTCCTGTCCTGATCCCTACATTGTGAGTGCAATGCACACCTGATCCCTACATTCTGAGTGCAACGCACTCCTGATCCCTGCATTCTGAGCGCAACACACTCCTGAACCCTGCATTGTGAGCGCAGTGTTTAAAATAAAACATTTTAAAGCAAGGTCCATAAAGACATGGAGGAGCGAGTTTGGGGTGGAGGATCTTGACTGCCCTGCACAGAGTCCTGACCTCAGCCCGATAAAACACCTTTGTGATGAATCAGAGCAGAGACTGTGAGCCAGGCCTTCTCATCCAACATCAGTGCCTGACCTCATAAATGCTCTTCTGGAAGAATGGTCAAACATTCCCATAGACACACTCCTAAACCTTGTGGACGGCCTTCCCAGAAGAGTTAAAGCTGTTATAGCTGCAAAGGGCGGAGCCAACTCAATATTGAACCCTACGGGCTAAGACCGGGATGTCATTAAAGTTCATGGGCGTGTAAAGGCAGGTGTCCCAATACTTTTGGCAATATAGTGTATTTGATACAGCGATCAGGGGGTTACACAGGACACCATTCAGGAAGCGCCCTCCCACTGAACATGTGAGGAGTTCTCTGGATTTTGGCTGCAGGAGGCTACAGACAACCAGTACAAGGTACACCCAGTATTACTGAGCAGCAATGTCAGTGTACTGATTTGTATTCCCACGTTGCTTGAAATTAATTTAAATGATGTAAACAAACATGTCCGCCGTATTATGTGACTCATGGAGACTATGCGGCTTGTGGAAAATTATCTGTTTATCTCGGAGGAAGCTTCGCTCGTTATAATGACTAAAATTACCATGAATAATTCTGGTGATTTACTAATTTTATTTACATACCGTCTGCTTCTGAGGGCTGCACTGTGATTCCGATTACTCTGTGGAAACAAAAAGGAAGAGATGAGAGGCGAGCGCACAATTCTCCCCATCACAACAACCAACTTCTCCGATCTGTCCTGGAAAATTGAAGGTGATGTTTGCAGCAAAGGTGACTTTTTTATTCTATTTTTTAGCTATCATTTTTTTTTTTTTTTTTTGACCACTTGTCTACCGGGGCAATTTAAAAAAAACTCTTTTGCACACGTTATGATCAGCATTTTTTGTGAGAAATTACTGAAACCCCCCAAAAGGTATACAGTGCCTTGAAAAAGTATTCATACCCCTTATAAATTTTCCACACTTTGTCATGTTACAACCAAAAACGTAAATGTATTTTATTGGGATTTTATGTGATAGACCAACACAAAGTGACACATAATTGTGAAGTGGAAGGAAAATGATAAATGGTTTTCAAAATTTTTTACAAATAAATATGTGAAAAGTGTGGCGTGTATTTGTATTCAGCCCCCCTTTACTCTGATACCCCTAACTAAAATCTAGTGGAACCAATTGCCTTCAGAAGTCACCTAATTAGGAAATAGAGTCCACCAGTGTGTAATTTAATCTCAGTATAAATACAGCTGTTCTGTGAAGCCCTCAGAGGTTTGTTAGAGAACCTTAGTGAAAAAACAGCAAACCTGAAGGCCAAGGAACACACCAGACAGGTCAGGGATAAAGTTGTGGAGAAGTGTAAAGCAGGGCTAGGTTATAAAAAAAATTTCCCAAGCTTTGAACATTTCACGGAGCTCTGTTCAATCCATCATCTGAAATTGGAAAGAGTATGGCACAAATGCAATCCTACCAAGACATGGCCGTCCACCTAAACTGACCAGCCGGGCAAGGAGAGCATTCATCAGAGAAGCAGCCAAGAGGCCCATGGTAACTCTGG
Source organism: Aquarana catesbeiana (assembly GCF_042186555.1). Lineage (NCBI taxonomy): Eukaryota > Metazoa > Chordata > Amphibia > Anura > Ranidae > Aquarana > Aquarana catesbeiana. The sequence goes on from NC_133328.1 coordinate 15,339,682, forward strand.
AGGAGCTGCAGAGATCCACAGCTCAGGTGGGAGAATCTGTCCACAGGACAACTATTAGTCGTGCTCTCCACAAATCTGACCTTTATGGAAGAGTGACAAGAAGAAAGACATTGGTGAAACAAAGTCATAAGAAGTCCCGTTTGTAGTTTGTGAGAAGCCATGTGGAGGACACAGCAAACATGTGGAAGAAGGTGCTCGGGTCAGATGAGACCAAAATTCAACTTTTTGGCCTAAAAGCAAAACGCTATGTGTGTCGGAAAACGAACACTGCACATCACCCTGAATACACCATCCCCACTGTAAAACATGGTGCTGGCAGCATGTTGTGGGGATGCTTTTTTTCAGCAGGGACAGGGAAGCTGGTCAGAGGTGATGGGAAGATGGATGGAGCCAAATACAGGGTAATCTTAGAAGAAAACGAGCGGAATGTACGACAGAAAAAGTCCGACTGAGCTTTTCATCATCTATTCCGATCGTGTGTATGCCTCATCGGACTTTTTTTTTTCGAAAATTCTGACGGACACGAAAGAACCAATTCCTATTGGGAAAACCGCTCGTCTGTATGCTATTCTGACGGACCAAAAATGACGCATGCTGTGAAGAAAGTACGAGACGGAAGCTATTGGCTACCGGCTATTGAACTTCCTTTTTCTAGTCCCGTTGTACGTGTTGTATGTCACCGCGTTCTGGAAGGTCAGGCTTTGGTGTGACCGTGTGTATGCAAGACAGCTTGAGCGGAATTCCATTGGAGCTCAGTCGGAGAAACCTTCGGAGTTTATTCCGACGGCAAGACCGGTCGTGTGTACGTGGCATTAGAGTCTGTAAAAGACTTGAGACTGGGGCGGAGGTTCACCTTCCAGCAGGACAACGACCCGAAACATCCAGCCAGAGCTACAATGGAATGGTTTAGATCAAAGCATATTCATGTGTTAGAATGCTCTAGTCACAGTCCAGACCTAAATCACATTGAGAATCTGTGGCAAGACTTGAAAATTGCTGTTCACAGACGCTCTCCATCCAATCTCACAGAGCTTGAGATGTTTTGCAAAGAAGAATGGGCAAAAATGTCAAATTTGTGCAGAGTAGACATGTGCACTGCTGAAAAAATTTGTTTGTTTTCGTTTTATTCGTTTTTTGTTTTTTTTCGTAAATTTGAAAATTCATAAATAAGAGAATTCGGAATTCGGAAATTCGAAAATTCAGAATTCGAAAATTAGAAAGTCCGAAAATAAGAAAGGAAATCCGAAAATTCAAAATAATAACTAATTAACTACTAACTAAATAACTAACTATTAAATTATAGATATTGGAATCTCCTTTCAAATTTGTCTGTCAGTGAACGTAATGAATACGAATTTATCCGAAGTTACGAATTATCCGAAATAACGAATGCCGCATCTAAACAAATTATTAATAATAAATAATAATAATAATAATAAAAAGTAATTTGTTACGTTCCATTCATTTAGATGCGGCATTTGCTATTTCGGATAATTTGTAACTTCAGATAAATTCGGATTCGTTACGTTCACTAACAGCCAAATTTGAAAGGAGATTCCAATATCTATAATTTAATAGTTTAGTAATAGTTAAGTTATTATTTCAGATTTTTGGGTTTTTGACTTTTTTGATTTTTGTTCTTATTTTCGGATTTTCGCTCTTTTGAATTTTCGGATTTTCATTCCTTTTTTTCGGATTTTCTCATTGCAAATTATCGAATCTCCAAATCTTCCGAATATTCAAATTTCTGAATATTCGGAAACATTTGTTAAACGGGTTTTCATTCATTTGGATATTTTCAAATTAACGAAGTTGTCGAAATTTGTTAAAAAACTAATTCGGAACAAAACGAATTGCACATGTCTAGTGCAGAGGGCAGGATGAGGATGTCAGCTATGACATCGTCTTTATACACCAAGTCAGGAATGACCGCTCCCCCCCCCATATTCTATATTCATATTATGATATAAACTTACCCGCCTTCCTTCTCCTTCCCTTCTGATACCTGTCCCCCTCCCCCCCCCAAAAAAATCGAATGAATATCCAAATTCCTTTTATTTTGCTGCTGTGATCTCACTTCCTGTTAGAGGGTGGCTACGATTGTTTTCCATGGTCCTATTATCTTTGTGTACTGCGTATTGCCACATTTCCACTGAAAACAAAGTCCTGGGTCTTATTCCCTTACTCACCCGGGTACGGCGCTCTTCAATACATCCTTCACGATTTTATCCGCTTTCTCCAGAAGCTGTGCTTCTTTCTCTATAAAAATGAGACGTAATTTAATATTACAAATTAAAAACTCTAATAGAAGGAGTCACAGTCCATGTGTTTCTTTGGGTAAAACGTTCATATATAAAACTGCAGACAATTTTTTCTTTTCTTTTTTTTTTTGTTATGGATAGAGAGGGAAAGAGTTAAAATTTCTTTCAGATTTTAATTTCTGGAAGAAAAAAAAAAAGAGTGCCAAATGAGGACTTAACAGAGTGTCAGATATTTTATGGATCTACTTTATTGTAGGAAAATAGAAACGTGTTTCAGGGTGTCACTGCTCCTTCATCAGGACTGGTCACAAAACATTATAAAGCACAATAAGAATAGAACCTAAAACATTCGATGTAACAGTAGATGCAAATAAAAAAAAACAAAAACGTTAAAAATTTAATTTGCATCTATCATCGGATACTTTTCTTGCTGTGTCTTATTATGTTTTGTGATTTACCTTAGCCCTGAAGAAAGGGGCGGGGGGGGAGGGGGGTTCTGATTCCCAAACATGTTGGCATTTTCCATAAATAAAACAGATCTATGACATCTAAAACTTCAACTTTTTTGTGCTGCTCTGCCTTTCTTTCATCTAAGAACAGGGTTTTTTTTCAGCAGGAACGTGGGGGAACTCAGTTCCGGCACCTCCAGCGCTGAATGTATGTAATAGCAAGGGGTATGGGGTGTGCTGGAGAGCTATTGTCACTGGTGGGGATCTGTTTTTGTGTGAGGGTTTATTGTTGCTGGTGGGAAATCCATTGTTGTCGGGGGGTCTTATGTTGCTGGTAGCAATCTACAATTGAGGGAGAGGTCTATTAGTGCTGTATGCTGGAAAGTCTATTGAGGCTGGCTGCTGGGAGATCTGTTGTTGTTGCAGGGGGGGTCTAATGTTGATGGGGTGGATCTTTTGTTACTGGGGGTGGGGTTTATTCTTGCTGGGGGGCCTATTGCTGCTGGGGTGGGGTCCATTGTTGCTGGGGGAGTCTATTGTTGTGTGAGGGATCTATTGTTGCTGGGGTGGGGTCTATTGATGCTGGGGGATCTATTGTTGCTGGCTCCAGGGCATCTATTTTAGTGCTTTTTTTTTTTTGTTTTTAGACAAGAACGAATTCCATACAAACTAATTAGAAACACAAAATGATACTTGGGGCAGTACTGGGAGGTGGGTAGGGGGTGGAACCAGGGGACGGTGCTCAGAGGAGGGCACGGAGACAAGGGGGACTCAGAAAAAAAGCCCTGTTTAAGAGTAAACCTATAGTTACGAAACCACCATCCTAGTACCTGTGGACCGAGAGCAGCCTTCTGCAACTGTTTTAATAGCAATTTTTAATACTAAGGGATGAATGTATAAAACATTTGGATAGTTGTTCACTCATCTAAACTGCATATTAGTTAGTTTTATGCGAATGGGACAAAATCAAACGTTCTCAGGCTAAATTCTCTGCAGATCGAATGTGTAAATGAGGAAAATAGAACATTATGGTCACTAGAAGGAGCATACCTATTTCCTATGATAGTTATTGCTATCTAGTGGCCATAGTGCATTATTTTCCCCATTTATTTATTACAGGTACTTATATAGCGCCATTAATTTATGTAGTGCATTACATATACCTGTATAATGCACATTCACATCAGTCCCTGCCCTCAAGGAGCTTACAATCTAAGGTCCCAAACTCACATTCATACGCATACTAGGGCCAATTTAGAGAAGATCCAATTAACCTACCAGCATGTCTTTGGAGTGTGGGAGGAAAGTGGACTACCCAGAGGAAAACCCACGCAGGCACAAGGAGAACATGCAAACTCCAGGCAGGTAGTGCCATGGTTGGGATTCGAACAGACAACCCTGTACTGCCCACATTTACCTATTCGATCTGCAGAGCATATAGTCTGAGAACATTTGATTTTGCCATATCCACAAAGAATTTTTTTTTTTACATATAAATACACCCCTATGCATACTAAAAACTGTACAGATCAGAGATCCTGATGAAGCACCATCTACTACATACCTCTAGATTTTTTTTCCCATGGGCAAGGCCAGGACAAGGGATGGGTAGGAGTGCCAGCTGCCCCAGGAGCAGTGAAGCAAAGGGGCAAAGAATGGACCCAGGGTGGTAGAGCATATATTAACAGTGGAGGGAGGGGGGCGCAATTCTGGATCCTTGCCCTGGACACTGGACGACCCTGTCTTGGTACTGCCCATAGGGTAGATTTTCGCTCACTTCCTGTCCTTGTGATGGTTATACTGGAAATTGGAGTTGCAGTTGACACAGACAGTATAAAAACTATTGTCAGAAGTTTGTGTCCCCATTGGACATATGTATTTCCTACCACTTCCTGTAATGCAAAAGATGCTAGACGTGTGTATGCTGGACTTTGAAGCTTACCGTCTAAGACTTCAACAGATGCAGAGCAGATGGACTGGCCGACTTTATTTGTGGCGATACAAGTGTACGTCCCGGAGAACTCGGTGCCGACGTCCAGCAGGATGAGACTGTGGTGCCTGTTGGAGCTGGCCACCTTGTAGCCTGGAGTGTCCGGCTTGATCCAGAGAACGTCTTCCGGAGACTCCTCCTTCAACCAGGTAATGGTTGGGGACGGGATTCCTGACATGGCCGAACAATACAGAAATTAGTACACTGGCACAAAGTCCTACAAGTGTGAACATTTGCAACATCCCTCACTTCCTTAAATTGGACCTGTCATTAGATATGGTACATTTAACACAAATATAATATCATATAATATTATAAATATATATTAATAAATATATCCAACTGGATGAGGATACCATATCATTAACTGAGCAAGAATACCATGTTCCCAACTGGATGAGGATACCATATCATTAACCCGGATGAGGATACCATATCATTAACTGCATGAGAATACCATGTCCCCAACTGGATGAGTATACCATGTCCCCAACTGGATGAGGATATTATGTCCCCAACAGGATGAGGATATTATGTCCCCAACTGGATAAGTATGCCATGTCCCCAACTGGATGAGGATACCGTATTCACAACTGGATGAGGATACCATGTCCCCAACTGAATGAGGATACCATATCACCAACTGGATGAGGATACCATGTCACCAACTGGATGAGCATACCATATCACCAACTGGATAAGGATTCCATGTCCCCAACTGGATGAAGATACCATGTCACCAACCAGATGAGGATACCATATCATTAACTGGATGAGAATACCATATCACCAACTGGATGAGGATACCATGTCCCCAACTGGATGAAAATACCATGCCCCCCAACTGGATGAGGATACCATGTCCCCAACTGGATGAGTATACCATATTACCAACTGGATGAAAATACTATATCACCAAACTGGATGAGTATACCATATTACCAACTGGATGAAAATACTATATCACCAAACTGGATGAGGATACCATATTACCAGATAGATGAGGATACCATATCACCAACTGGATGAGGATACCATATCACCAGATAGATGAGGATACCATATCATTAACTTGATGAGGATACCATATTACCAACTGGCTGGATCTGGTGACCTCCATATCTGTGGTTACATTTAGGCATTTACTAAGAATCCTTTTTAAAATATTGTAAAAAGTTCCCTGTATTTTACCTTCAATCTTCACAGAGAGTGTGATACTGGATCCTTTCATCACTTTTTTGTTGGTGAATCTCTCCAGGAACATGGGGGGAATCGGCTTTTCTGAAGCTGCAAAAAAACAATAATTTAAAGCGTACAAGTCGGCCAGACGTTGACATCTGAAGGCAGATATTTTGCAGGCTTTTTAACCAGTTACCTTTGGGCTAGGTTCACACAATACAGGTGCAATGGTGCACATGCGTTCCTGTGCGTTACGTGTGGATCAGCCGATTTATTTTAATGGGCTGCCACACGCACGAGAAACACGCAAAAGAAACCCCTGACCCTTCTTTAAAATCGGGCCACACCGAACTGATTTGGGATGCGACACCATGTGGTTTGGCGTGCGTGTTAGCAGATGTGTGGGGTTGCCAACAACAATAAATGTTACCTCCATGCATCTGCTAAAGGGCAACACATTTCTGTGCATTTTCTGAGAAAATGCTTGATTTAGTGTTCCCAACACGCAGCAGGTATGCACCTAACCTCATACTTCTTTTAAGGGTCATTTTTACCTTTCCACTATGGCTTTATTTTGTAAAATTTAAGATAAGAAAGTAATAGATACTTTTTTTTGTTGCCAATATTGAAATCTATCAATAAAGATAAAAATAAAAAGTTTTTTTCTTTTCTATTTTGTCCAGTGTTAGTATTACGAAAAAGTAGTTTTACTGTCAATAAAAAAATATACATTTAATTCTATAATTTGTCCTGTCTAAAAATACAGCATTTAAAGGTTATTTGCAAATAAAAGGAAACAGGCATTTTTTTTTTACTTTTTATGTGACACTGAAAAAAAATATGAAGCAAAAAAAAAAAGATCGGTAAAAATAAATAAACAGCATAAAAACAAAATGGGGGAGAAAAGGAAGAAGGGGTTAATTAGGGCTGATTATGATTAACTAAGGCTTATTAAGGGGTTAAATAGGAATACATTTTATTTGAAACAATTCTTTTTTTTTTTCTACTCGTAATGTTTCTTTAATATCACATGCAGATCAAAGGTCACACTTTTGATTTACATAATAATAAACTACTAAATACACAGAAACAGATGACAGATAAGACTATCCTCTAAACAACAATACTGGGATGATGCCTGTAGCTGGGGGTATCATCCAGGTATAATCACTCAAGCTGAAGTGGTTAAAGGAGCTTTTGTCAAACACTGGACCCAAGCTTTGTAAATAAGAATAAACAATGGATTCACCTTTTGACATATTTGACCCATGACATGTATGACACTTCAATGCCATCCAGGTTTTGGAGTAAGACCCCTTTCACACTGGGGCGCTTTGCAGGCACTAAGCTCCCTGAAAGAGCCGCTGCTGAAAGAGGGCTTTCACACTGGAGCAGTGCGCTGGCAGGACAGTAAAAAAAGTCCTGCTAGCAGCATCTTTGGAGCGGTGTATACACCGCTCCTTCACCGCTCCTGCCCATTGAAATCAATGGGGCAGCGCGGCTATAACGCCGGCATAGCGCTGCTGCAGCAGCGCTTTGCGGTGGTTTTATCCCTTTCTTGGCCGCTAGCAGGGGGGTAAAACTGCCCCCGCTAGCGGCCGAACACCGCCGCTAAAACGACAGTAAAGTGGCGCTAAAAATAGTGCAGTTTTACCGCCGACACCGCCCCAGTGTGAAAGAGGCCTTAGGAAATGTTTACCTTCAAGACAAGTAGAAGGGGTTATGCCTAATGTCTAATAAACTTCCTAAATAAAATGGCAACATCACGAACGGAAGTGGGACTTCACCCTGGGGGCAGCACTATATCTACATTACAAGAAAACCAGATCAACATACAGCTTTCCTTTGAACACGTAATATCAGAAGTCCAGTTCTAGGAGGAAATTGTGGACCAGCTATAACAGAAGCTAGGTGATTTTTTATTACTTCATACTAACTATTGGCATTGTTAATTTGCTAGGAAAGGCTAGTTAGTGTGTGTGTGTGTGTGTGTGTTTGTGACACTCTGTATTGTTTTCCTACAACTGTAAGTAGTATGCACAGTATAGGGAACATTCTTGTTTAGTAAAGGTGCACTAATATACTACAAGGTTTTCCTTTTCCTTGTTTTCCCACACTGAAGCCAATGGGTAAATATGACAGGCAGACCAATAGATTTCTGAGAATAAGGCCAGCAATGGCGCCTCCAATATTTCTCTCAGCACAGGTTTCCTTTAACTAATACTCAGCCTAGTGAGCCTAGTGAGAAATGAGCAATGTCACCGAGGTAAGAGGCACCCCATGCCTCAGTGATGCGGCCAGCTAAGATGTTAGCTCAGAAAACAGCTATCCCTGTATACGTCAAGAATGTCATGATAAACCAAGCTGGCTGACCTGTGGCACCTTCTGTGGATTTCTCTTTGTGCAGTTAATGTTGGAAGTCCTGTTCTAGGCGGAAATTGTGGACCAGCTATAACAGTAGCTAAGTGATTTTTAGTGTACCCTTACTGCATACAATGCATTGGCCTTGTTCATTTGCTAGGAAAGGCTAGTTAGTGTGTGTGTGTGTTTGTGACACTTATATTGTTTTCCAACAATTGTAAGTAGTATGTATATGCAGCACTTTGTTTAGTAAAAGTACACTAATATACTTCAGGGATTTCCTTTTCCTCACTTTACTGCCATGTAGCGAAAAATATACAAGCAAAACAGTCAGCGACTAAGAAAGAAACTGAAGCCACTGGGTAATTATGGCAGGCAGGCCAATGGATTTCTCGGAATAAGGTCAGCAGTGGCACCTCATTGTGAAGTTAATGTCGGAAGGCCTCTTCTAGGGGGAAATTGTGGACCAGCTATAACAGTAGCTAAGTGATTTTTAGTGTACCCTTACTGCATACTATCTAATGGCATTGTTCATTTGCTAGGAAAGGCTAGTTAGTGTGGGTATATGTGCGTATGCATGTATGTGACACTCTGTATGTCCTGTATTGTTTTCCTACAACTGTAAATAGTTTTTATATGGAACATTCTTGTTTTGTAAAAGCACACCATCAACAACACAGTTTTACTTTTCACTGCTTTACCGCATTAAGATATTAGGTCATAAAACATCTCTGTATTCATCACGAATTTAATGATAAACCAAGATGGCTGACCTGCGGCACCTTCTGTGGATTTCTCCTTGTGAAGTTCCCCGGGCCCTGAAATAAAGAGATGATGAAACACTGAGCATTAGATAACGTAGGCAATCCACCAGAATTTATTGGGTCAGATTCTAGAAAAGTGAGCAGGCTGTATATAACATAACAGACGTTGTTTTATCCCGGCCTCTCCGCTGGGAAGAGGAAGGTCTTTCATGTGTTGGCCTTTAGTAATTCTTTATGCGGAGAGTGAGCAGTAAAAAACATTACTGAATAATACATGGCCGGAACAGTCAGCAACGACGATGGAGAGAGACAATTAAATCACTTTCTGTTCTCTGAAGGACAGTCTTCAACGTATATATAGATTATTATTCTCAGAGGACACAAAGGTCGGCTCCAGGGAACACAAGATTTTACAGAAGATTTTCTCTATGATTTTACTTAAACCAGTATATAATGTGTTACACAATCAATGTGAATTCCGACTGATGTTAGGACTGTAAAGAGGGAAATCTGGGAATTTACCCAACTGGGATATAAACACCAATAAAAACTTGATGGAGGTTTTGATTCTTCCCCAAGCTACTAATAAGGGCTTTCATTGCTGCCCTAAAAGAGAGGTTTCTTGCTTTCCTATTGGAAGATATCTATGCTCTTCCTTTTTTGTCCATCACTTTCTGTCCCTGACTACAAAGGTTTATTTAGAGCAGCCTTTCTCTACCTTTTTACCCCAGAGGAACCCTTAAAATCATTTTCAGGTCTTGGGGAACCCAAACCAACACTATTAGGGGTCAGTCAGAGGCATAACTAGCACCCCCAGGCCCCCCTGGTGCAAGAAACCATCAAGGGCCCCCCTGTCACCCCAGCCAGGGCCCTGTTCTCCAAGCCTGGGGCCCTTCTCACCGATCCCAGTGGTGGAATGCCAGGGCCTGGTTGCAAGTGAAACCTTTGCGACCCTGGTAGTTCCACCACTGGTGCCAGTAGTTTTTTTTTTATTTTTGTTATTTTATTTTTTTATTACTTTTTACCATTTATTTTTTTATTATTTGTTACCATTCTATTTAGACCCTTGATATTTCACCAAAGCCCCCAAATGGGGCTCCTAAAAAATTGTAAAAAATAATAAAAACTGTAAATTGCAATATATATATTTTTTTTTTTTTGCAATTTATATTTTTTATTATTTTTTACAATTTTTTTAGGAGCCCCGTTTGGGGGCTTTGGTGAAATATCATGGGTCTAAATAGAATGGTAACAAATAATAAAAAAATAAATGGTAAAAAGTAATAAAAAAATAAAATAACAAAAATAAAAAAAAACTACCCTCCATCTCCATCTCTGCAGCCTCAGCTGCACAGAATGAATGAACAGGAATAGCTGTGTACAGAGCTTTCCGTTCATTCACAAACTGAAGCATAGTAAACTCAAACTAATCCCCTGTATGTCTCTCTCTACAGCAGCTGAAAGCTGGCTTCTTCTCTTCTCCCTCCCATTGGCTTTCATCTGCTGCAGAGAACCATACAGGGGATCAGTTCCAGTTATTGCCCCCCTGCTACACTGACCACCTTCCCTGTGCACCATATGTTTCCCCCTGCTGCCCAGGCCCCACTGTGTGCCCCCCTACCCCCACCCCGTAGTGCTGCTGGCTTCCCTCCCCTCCTTCCTGCCAGCAGCTGCAAGCACACAATAGGATCTTTCAAAATGGAGTGTGGGGTAAGTCTGGTAAATGTCATATTTATCAGTCACTTCCTTTCCTGAATGAACACAATGAGTGATAGATGCTGATCACTCACTGTGTTCATTCATAAGCATTGGCTGTATGGGGACCCATGTCAGGCTGTCTGTATGGGGCCCCGTGGTTTTCTAACAGCAGCCCTGGACTCCATCCTTTGATGTTAATAGATCAAGGACTGATTCCCAGTGTGCATGACACCTAAAGAAGTCAAGAATCATAATGAGTTTAGTTAGTGGGAAGAAAGCAATACCCAAGGATCGGGAATCCTGCATGAAATGTGCATGATGAAAAAATTAGCTTCATTTCGTTGTGATTTGTTAATCTAGTTATTTAGTTTAGTTAAATTTGGTTGATTCATTGAATTTGTATTCGGAATTTGTTTTATGTCTTTTTCGAATTTACTGATTTTTTTGATTCGAAACGTTCGAATTGATAAATCTTGAATCGGCCGAATCGAAGACTTTAGATGGTTTTTTTTTTGGATTCGAATGTGGCAAAGTGAACACAAAAAAAGATCTTCATCAAATGAATACAATGATTCTTTAAATCACCTTTTGCTTAACTAAAACAGCTTTATTTCATAATGGAGCTGTAATATCACACACAATCTTTGATTTCAGAAACATGTTTACAGTTCGAATTCGACCTTGAATTCGATGTAAAATTAGATTTGAATTTCAATTCGAACCTTCGGAAATTCGGACGAATTTTGTTTCGTTATCCGAAGCATTCGGTAAACTTCATTTATACTGTAATTCGGGTGTTCGGATATGTCCGAATCCCCCGCATAATGAAAAAGTTCTCCGAATATTTATTCAGAACGAAACGGACCGCACATATCTAATCGGGAAATGTGGCAAAGACTGGCGATGCACATCTGTGAGATACATACCTTTGACTGTCAGTCTGGCGGACGAGTACGCAGAACCAGAGGAATTACTGATGTATGTAGAATATTCTCCGGCATCTTCTTTGGTCACGTTGAGGATCTCCAGTGAGCGCACCTTCCTCTTATTGGTCATTAGTAGTCGGTCGGAGGCGTGGATAGGCTGTCCGTCCTTAAACCAGTGCACACGAGGGCGCGGGATTCCTGAAATACGCACGTATGTGACATTTATCAATGGAAAACAACCAAGAGCAGAAATAATCTTTTATGTTACTTAAATTTTATGTACTTATCATTAATACTTATATTTTATGTACTTATCATCAATACTTATATTTTATGTACTTATCATCAATACTTACCCTGTTTCCCCGAAAATAAGACCTAGCGTGATTGTCGGTGATGGCTGCAATAAAAGCCCTACCCCCCAAATAAGCCCTACCCTGTTTCCCCGAAAATAAGCCCTACAAGGACTTTAACTAGGGCTTATTTGGGGGGTAGGGCTTATATTGCAGCCATCACCGACAATCACGCTAGGTCTTATTTTCGGGGAAATCTTATTATACTTATCTTCAATACTTTTATTTTATGTACTTATCTGCAATACAAAGGAAGAGTCCATTACACACATGACACGTATAGCTTGTATCAGTGTGGGAACACGTGTTTTCCCGCACCTCATAAAAACATTCAACCTTTTGCAGAAGTGCGGGTGACAATGCAGGGCACTTCAATACCGGGTACTTCCCCCCCTTCCTGCCCAGGACAGGTTTCAGCTTTCAGCGCTGTCGCACTTTGAATGACAATTGCGCGGTCATGCTACACTGTACCCAAACTATCTATGCACAAATGTTTTTCCTTTCATTTGTATTTTAATCTGAATGGGTTGTTTTTTTATTTTTTCTTTGGGACCGTTTATCGTCACTTTAACTGCAACAGAAAATCAGCATCCCTTCATAAATCTCAAAATTGGTTGGACAAAAATAGACATGTGCACTGACAAAAAATTTGTTCATTTTTGTTTCATTAGTTTTTTTTGCTTTTTTTGGAAATTTGAAAATTTGGAGATTCAAAAATTCTGAATTCGGGAAATCTGAAAATTTGGATTTTCAAATTTCCGAATTTTTGAATTCCCAACTTTCCGAATTTTCAAATTTCCGAATCTTCCTATTTCCGAATTTCAAATGTCCGAATTTTCAGATTTCCGAATCTTCCTATTTCCGAATTTCGAATGTTCGAATTTCTGAATTTTCGAATTCCAAATTTCCGGATTTTCAAATTCCGAATTTTTGAATTCCCAGTTTCCAAAATTTTCTGATTTTTGTAATTCAAAAATTCAGGAATTTTCCAATTTCTGCAATTTCCAATTTCTGAGTTTCCGAATTTTAAATTTCTGAAATTTTCCAATTTTTGAATTTCGAATTTCCGAATTTCGAATTTCTGAAACTTAGAATTTTCGAATTTCCGAAATTTCGAATTTCCGAAATTCGGAAATTTCAAAAATGTGAAAATTTCAAAAATTCGGAATTTTGAAAATTCAGAAATTCAGGAATTGAAAAATTCGGAAAATCGGAAATTAACGAATTTGTCAAAATTTGTTAAAAATTTAATTCGGAACTAAACGAACTGCACATGTCTAGACAAAAATACAAATCCTTTGGTAGGTAACAAAGCCCCATATACTGTATGTCTTTTATTGTTGTGCGTTCGGCTTTAATAAAAAAAAAAAGTACAAACATTTTAATGACATCGTAGAATTATTACCTTTGACTTTAATCTGGAATTTGGCAATTGGGGTTTCAGGGGCCACCAGGATATCCCGCAACTCCTCCAGTATTTGTGGCGGCTGATCCTGTTCGGTGGACGATTCCAAACTTTCCTGTTCCCTGTGTACAGAAGTCACCCAGAGAGATTAGCACGATACACTCAGGATGTGTCCAGAAGAGATTATTAACCCTTCGTGTTAAACCCCCAAAATTCTCCGGGGTAGAGCATTCACTCAGTTTTGTGAACAGGACTGTTAGAAATGACGGCGCCCCATACAGCTCACCTGATGGAGCCCCCCCCCCAGGCATAAGTGACTGAGACCTGGGCTCCGTGTCTGAATGGACACACGGAGCTGTGACTCGGCTCAGGGTGCCCCCCATGGGAAGCTGCTTGCTGTGGGGGGCACTCCACAGGAGGGAGGGGCCAGGAGCAGCGAAGAGGGACCCGAGAAGAGGAGGATCGGGGCTGCACTGTGCAAAACCAACTGCATAGAGGAGGTAAGTATAACCACTTACGGACCGCCCGCCGCCATTTTATGTCGCTACATTGAAGAGGAATATCGTGGTATTGGCAGCAGCTAGCTACCATGACCCCGGTATCCTCTTCTTCAGATAAAAGTGGTCTCTGTGGCGGATTCACAGCTAAATCACTTTTATCGTCCTGCCCGCCGCGCTCCGGTGCCTTCCGCCGCTTACCGGAGCCGGCGGAGGCGATCGGGTCCTTCTACCTGTTAGGCACTGAGACGAGTGAGGGGAAGATGGCCCCCACCCGTCTCCATACCATTGCAGGGTGGAAGCGACATCAAAACATCACTTCCGCCCATAGCTCTTAAAGAGACATTTAATTTTTTAATTTTTTTTGAACAACATTTTTTTTTTTATTGCATTTTAGTGTAATTATGAGAGCGAAGGTCTTTTTGACCCCATATCTCATATATAAGAGGACCTGTCATGCTTTTTTTTCTATTACAAGGGATGTTTACATTCCTTGTAATTGGAATAAAAGTGACACTTTTTTTTATTTTTGTAAAAATAAAAAATAAAAGGTAAAATAAATAAGAAAAAAACACATTAAACGTGCCCCGCCCCGACGAGCTTGTGCGCAGAAGTGAACGCATACGTGAGTAGCGCCCGCATATGAAAACGGTGTTCAGACCGCACATGTGAGGTATCGCCGCGATCGTTAGAACAAGAGCGATAAATCTAGCCTTAGACCTCCTCTGTAACTCAAAACATGCAACCTGTAGAATTTTTTAAATGTCGCCTATGGAGATTTTTAAGGGTAAAAGTTTGTTGCCATTCCACGAGCGGGTGTAATCTTGAAGCGTGACATGTTGGGTATCAATTTACTCAGCGTAACATTATCTTTCACAATATAAAAAAAAAAATTGGGCTAACTTTACTGTTGTCTTATTTTTGAATTAAAAAAACGGTATTTTTTCCATAAAAAGTGCGCTTGTAAGACCGCTGTGCAAATACGGTGTGACGGAGAGTATTGCAACGACCGCCGTTTTATTCTCTAGGGTGTTAGAAAAAAAATGTATAATTTTTGGGGTTCTAAGTAATTTTCTAGCAAAAAAACCCCCTTTTTTTAACTTGAAAACAACAAATCTCAGAAAGAGGCTCGGTCCTTAAAGCGGGGTTCCACCCAAATTTTGAACATTATCTCTATGCATTCTCTTCCTTGCCTAGATGCTGACATGCTGTGTAAAAAAATTAAAATCGTCGTAATTACCTTTTTTTTCTAATCTTCTTAGAACTTCCTGGTTTTCCTCCCATGGGAGTAGGCGTGTTTCTAGCCTCTCCCAGACCTCCCACAGTCCCCTGGGAGCTAGTCTCAGGCTTCCCAGCATGCATTGTGCAACAGCGTCATCACAACATCTCGGTGAATGCAGAGAGCACAGCATTCACCGCATCCAGGAAATACATGCTTGTGGGCTTCAAATGCCCACAATGAAGATGGAAACCGCCTTCAGTGAAAGTTATTCTTTACAACGAAATCGGACACAGGCGGACTTATTACACAGAACATGTGAGTAGATAATCATGAGAAGAAAAGTTTGTGAATGAACTCCAAAAAAAAAAAAATGATAGATAGGTGGACCCCCGCTTTAAGTGGATAACATGTTTGTTATTTTTAGAGAAAAAAAAAAAATGAGACTTTACAATATAAGACTTGGCTGTCCTGGAACAATGCCTATGATGTCCCAGTGCTTTCTACTTTATGTCCTACTGCTTAACCACTTCATCTCCGGAAGGTTTTACCCCCCTTCATGACTAGGCTATTTTTTGCTATTCAGCGCTGCGCTACTTTAACTGGTAATTGCACTGTTATACAACACTGTACCCAAATTACATATCTATTTTTTTTTCTCACAGATAGAACTTTCTTTTGGTGCTATTTGATCACCACTGGGTTTTTTATTTTTTATTATATAAATGAAAAAAGACTGACAATTTAGAAAAAAAAAACAAAAAAAAACAAAAAAAAAAAAACTATATTTTTTTTGCTTTCTGACATCAAACATGTCCAATTAAAAAAAATTAAAAGAATCACATCTCTTCAAAAATTTAGGCCAAAAATGTATTCATGTCTTTGCTAAAAGAAAATCCCTATAAATGTATACTGATTGGTTTGTGTGAATGTTATAACGTCTACAAACTATGGGATGCTGTGTATACAGTGGAACCTTGGATTACGAGTATAATCCGTTCCAGGTGAATGCTTGTAATCCAAAGCACTCGCATATCAAAGCGAGTTTCCCCATAGAAGTCAATGAAAACGAAGATAATTAGTTCTGCATTGACTTCTATTGCATGCAATACCGCATGTGGCCAGAGGTGGAAGGGGGGGTGCCGGAGAGCCTCGGAAATACTCGGGGACAGCTCGGATGCACTCGGAAACCCTCGGAAAGGCCAGGTTTGCCAACCTCCCGCAGCATTTTTTACTGACAAAACATGGAAAATTTACTGGCGGAGCACATTTTTTACTGCCAACCTGAGAATGTACAGAACTCCTTTTGAAAACTGTGAATATGTAAAACAGTATAAAAATGATATAGAAACACTGACAATACCTATAACAAAGAAATTTGCTTGATTTACACTTAAAAAGTAAACACCGCCTGAAATTATCAGCCCCTGATATTTAGTGGCAGTTGTAAAAAAATCACAGATTTTTACAAACTGTCAGTAAATTTACTGGCTGTTGGCAACCCTGGTAAAGGCTCGGAAACACTCGGGAACTGAGTATTTCCGAGTGTTTCCGAGTATTTCCATGTGGTTCCGAGTATTTCCGAAAAGGCTCACCGGCGCCCCCGCTTCTCTGGCCAAATGCTGTACTGCACACCCCATTGGCTTGAATCACACTCGTGTTGCGAGACAAACCCAGTCAGGATTTAAAAAAAAAAAAAAAGTTGCTCGTTTTTCAAAGCGCTCGTTAAACACGTGGGAAATCTGACACTAACTGACACTGGATAGGAACTGACTACCACTGACCTCACCAGTGGCACTAATACAGAGATCAGAGCTAATACTGTACACTGTCACTGTACTAATGACACTGGCTGGGAAGGGGCTGACATCTAGGGGCAATCAAAGCATTAAAGTGGTTGTTAATCCACTTCTACTAAATGCTCCCCATCCTCTCTGTCCCATTATAATAATTGTCCCTGTGCCTATGTTCTGTAAAAAAAATCTGCCCTTTTGTACCTATAGCCGATCGTCTCCCAGCGCTCAGCTGACTGTCAGCTCTCTCTTCTCTCTATGGCTCACAGCTGCGGTGGGTGGAGCCGAGCCCTACCGCTGACGTCAGCCGGGGAAGTGGGGGAGAGAGAGGAGAGGGAGAGCCAACAATCAGTTGAGCGCTGGGAGACGATCGGCTATAGGTACAACAGGGCAGATTTTTTTTACAGGACACAGGCACAGGGACAATTATTATAATGGTACAGAGAGGATGGGGAGTATTTAATAGCAGATATAAGAGCAGCACTAGCCCCGCGCACTTCTGGCATTGTTACCGGTGGCTAACGTAAAGCTCCCAATTGCTACTTGTGATAGGGAGCATTTCGATCATGTGATAGCCAATCACGGTGGTCACATGATCATAAACCCCACCCCCTCCTCTCAGCAGTGGTGGCCCTGTCCATAAGAAGCACCCCTAATATATGCGTCTGGCCCCTAATCTACATGCAGGATGCCGGGCGCATGGACTGCAATGGGGGTAATTTATTTATTTATTTTTTTTGAAGCACGTGAGGCTCTAATAGGCTTCAAAAAAGGATGAGCTCGGGGGCGTAGAGCACTGCGCCCAGGGGCCACCCAGTTGTGTGACAATAGTGAATTAATATTTGCTGTTGTCTTCCTGATTCTCCTCCCAGCCAATCAGTAAGCGGGTCCTGAGGCCCGATTGGCCGAGAGGAGAAGCGATCGTATTGGCCGCCGAGGAGGAGGAGAAGACGCAGGGGAAGACGAGAAGGAGGAGACGCAGGGTGAAGCTGAGAAGCTGACGAGGAGGAAGCGCTGCCCGCAATCTAGATGGTTTATGTGTGGGGCTGGTGGGCTGACGATCGAGCGACGGGGGGGTTGATGCGACTGACTGGCCTACTGACGGGGGGGGGGTTGCTGCCCTGCCCTGACTGTATTGGCTGCCGAGGAGGAGGAGGAGGAGAAGACGCAGGGTGAATCGAGCGACGGGGGGTGGATGCGACCAACGTAGACCGACTGGCCTACTGACTTTGCTGCCCACCCCCCCCCACTACAAAAAAATATGGAGTACCAGATGCCAGTGCCTCCAAGCATCCTAAACCCCTTAAAAGACCGGGAGGCACCAGCTCAAAGGGGTTGAAGGAGTGTTCTGAGAAGTAGCTGCAAGGGAAGAGCAACCTCAAATTCTTGTTCCTTATTCTGGAATATCCCACCGCTTCCCTGAACCAAACCCCCCTCCAAAAAAATATGGAGCACCAGATGCCACTGCCTCCAAGCATCCTAAACCCCTTAAAGGACCAGGAGGCACCAGCTCAAAGAGGTTGAAGGAGCGTTCTGAGAAGCAGCAGCAAGGGAAGAGCATCTTCACCTTCCTGTTCATTGTTCTGGAATATCCCACCGCTTCCCTGAACCCAACCCCCCTCCAAAAAATATGGAGCACCAGATGCCACTGCCTCCCAGCATCCTAAACCTCTTAAAGGACCAGGAGGCACCAGCTCAAAGGGGTTGAAGGAGCGTTCTGAGAAGTAGCTGCAAGGGAAGAGCAACCTCACATTCCCGTTTATTGTTCTGGAATATCCCACCGCTTCCCTGAACCCAACCCCCCTCCAAAAAAATATGGAGCACCAGAAGCCACTGCCTCCAAGCATCCTAAACCCCTTAAAGAACCAGGAGGCACCAGCTCAAACGGGTTGAAGGAGCGTTCTGAGAAGTATCTGCAAGGGAAGAGCATCTTCACCTTCCTGTTCATTGTTCTGGAATATCCCACCACTTCCCTGAACCCAACCCCCCTCCAAAAAAATATGGAGCACCAGATGCCACTGCCTCCCAGCATCCTAAACCCCTTAAAGAACCAGGAGGCACCAGCTCAAATGGGTTGAAGGAGCGTTCTGAGAAGTATCTGCAAGGGAAGAGCGTCCTCACATTCCTGTTCATTGTTCTGGAATATCCCACCACTTCCCTGAACCCAACCCCCCTCCAAAAAAATATGGAGCACCAGATGCCACTGCCTCCCAGCATCCTAAACCTTTTAAAGGACCAGGAGGCACCAGCTCAAAGGGGTTGAAGGAGCGTTCTGAGAAGAAGCTGCAAGGGAAGAGCAACCTCACATTCCCGTTTATTATTCTGGAATATCCCACCGCTTCCCTGAACCCAACCCCCCTCCAAAAAAATATGGAGCACCAGAAGCCACTGCCTCCCAGCATCCTAAACCTCTTAAAGGACCAGGAGGCACCAGCTCAAAGGGGTTGAGGGAGCGTTCTGAGAAGAAGCTGCAAGGGAAGAGCAACCTCACATTCCCGTTTATTGTTCTGGAATATCCCACCGCTTCCCTGAACCCAACCCCCCTCCAAAAAAATATGGAGCACCAGAAGCCACTGCCTCCAAGCATCCTAAACCCCTTAAAGAACCAGGAGGCACCAGCTCAAACGGGTTGAAGGAGCGTTCTGAGAAGTAGCTGCAAGGGAAGAGCGTCCTCACATTCCTGTTCATTGTTCTGGAATATCCCACCACTTCCCTGAACCCAACCCCCCTCCAAAAAAATATGGAGCACCAGATGCCACTGCCTTCCAGCATCCTAAACCCCTTAAAGAACCAGGAGGCACCAGCTCAAAGGGGTTGAAGGAGCGTTCTGAGAAGCAGCGGCAAGGGAAGAGCATCTTCACCTTCCTGTTCATTGTTCTGGAATATCCCACCACTTCCCTGAACCCAACCCCCCTCCAAAAAAATATGGAGCACCAGATGCCACTGCCTCCCAGCATCCTAAACCCCTTAAAGAACCAGGAGGCACCAGCTCAAAGGGGTTGAAGGAGCGTTCTGAGAAGTATCTGCAAGGGAAGAGCGTCCTCACATTCCTGTTCATTGTTCTGGAATATCCCACCGCTTCCCTGAACCCAACCCCCCTCCAAAAAAATATGGAGCACCAGATGCCACTGCCTCCAAGCATCCTAAACCCCTTAAAGAACCAGCAGGCACCAGCTCAAATGGGTTGAAGGAGCGTTCTGAGAAGTAGCTGCAAGGGAAGAGCGTCCTCACATTCCTGTTCATTGTTCTGGAATATCCCACCACTTCCCTGAACCCAACCCCCCTCCAAAAAAATATGGAGCACCAGATGCCACTGCATTCCAGCATCCTAAACCCCTTAAAGAACCAGGAGACACCAGCTCAAAGGGGTTGAAGGAGCGTTCTGAGAAGCAGCGGCAAGGGAAGAGCATCTTCACCTTCCTGTTCATTGTTCTGGAATATCCCACCGCTTCCCTGAACCCAACCCCCCTCCAAAAAAATATGGAGCACCAGATGCCACTGCCTCCAAGCATCCTAAACCCCTTAAAGAACCAGGAGGCACCAGCTCAAACGGGTTGAAGGAGCGTTCTGAGAAGTAGCTGCAAGGGAAGAGCGTCCTCACATTCCTGTTCATTGTTCTGGAATATCCCACCACTTCCCTGAACCCAACCCCCCTCCAAAAAAATATGGAGCACCAGATGCCACTGCCTCCCAGCATCCTAAACCCCTTAAAGAACCAGGAGGCACCAGCTCAAAGGGGTTGAAGGAGCGTTCTGAGAAGCAGTGGCAAGGGAAGAGCATCTTCACCTTCCTGTTCATTGTTCTGGAATATCCCACCACTTCCCTGAACCCAACCCCCCTCCAAAAAAATATGGAGCACCAAATGCCACTGCCTCCCAGCATCCTAAACCCCTTAAAGGACCAGGAGGCACCAGCTCAAAGGGGTTGAAGGAGCGTTCTGAGAAGTATCTGCAAGGGAAGAGCAACCTCACCTTCCTGTTCATTGTTCTGGAATATCCCACCGCTTCACTGAACCCAACCAAGTCACTCTGCAATAAAAAAGGCAACCAGATTGGGCAGATTCAATTCTTTTTTTTTTGTCTTTTATTTCAACCAGATCCCGGGTTCACTTCTCCTCTAGCCGAGGCATAAATAACCTCAAAACCAGAAAAAGTCATCTCAACTTCCATGAGCTGCAAATAAGTCCTGAAATTGAAACGTCATTAACAAATCTAATTTGGTTTCCATCTCAATTTCATAGTCATTAGAAAACAATTTCAGGGAGCCGCGCGTGCGGAGGCAGTAATTAATCCCAACCAATTTACTTGCCGCTAATGGTCTATGTAACCCTTGGAAGATAATTCTCGCTGATCTTAAATAACAGCAAATCTTCAGAACGATCGTTTGTGTTTCGGAGCTGCTGGATGTCACACAGGTGTCTCTCCCCTCCATAAAGGTCACACAGCTTGATGTAAATGGAGATTTTTTTTTATAAGCTATTTATAAGATGATAGGAGATAACGTTACCCTGTAGCCTCCTGTTTCTAATCTGCGTTATAAATTTGATCTCTAAAAGATGATTGGAGAAGACAGAGGCATATCTCCCTACATTTCATAAGCATGTTGTTTTTGTTAGGGCTTCATATATATGGGGGGGGGGGGGGGGGCAGTAAAAATAGGCAGTCGGCTAAAAAAAAAAAAAAGGGTTGTAAATAGACATGGGCAAAAAATTCATTTTGTTTAGTTTCAATTCGTTATTTACATAAATTAGTTTCATTCGTTTAATTCGTTTTTCAGAATACGTTCGTTTTCGAATCTATTCAAATTTTTCTAATTCGGATCAATCCAAAAAGTTTTCAAATCAATTTCGAATAGTTTCCAATTTCCAAAGAGAATAAAATCGAATAGAAAATAAAGGAATAGAATAGAAAAAAAAATTCTGTTTTTTCCCTTTATTTTCTATTCTATTTTATTCTCTTTGGAAATTGGAAAACAATTCGAATTCGAATTTGAAAAACGATTCGAATTCAAATTTTGTCAAATTTTGTCAGAATTTTTTTTCCCGTTATTTCGGAGTCGTTTAAATTCAGTACTATGCTAATTCGGAAATTCGGATACATTCGAATTTCTGGAAAACTAAAATTTTATTCGAAATGAATCGCACATGTCTAGTTGTAAACCTCTGAAAAGCAAAATTAACAAAGCATATCCTTCTGTAGTGTTTACTTGCCTCAATCTAAAGCAATTAGTGCGATTGTTTGTTATTATTTTACACATTTAAAAAAAAAGTGCAAAATTGAAAAAAAAAAACACTTTATTTCATTTGTAAATAACTTTGTGATGCTTTGTAAACACAATCAAGGATTAAAAAGGATTAATTACAGAAGAAAATATACACTATTTATCTGCAGTAACACTATTTATACTTTAACTAACATTGGTTTAAAAAAAAAAAAAAAGATAAAACTACAAAAAACTCACCATGCCTCCTATTATTAACAGTGGACTGTCTACTTTCCAAAAAGGGGTCATTTGGGGGGTACCCTGGTGTTTACGGCCCCAAGAAATCAGATCAGTACATCAGCATTGATCAATTTTCAGATATACTGTATATCATAGTTTGTGGACTCAATAACTTTCCTACAGACTAAATAATATACATTAATTTGTGTTTTTTTCGCCAAAGAAATGTAGCAGAATACATTTTGGCCTAAATTTATTAGCAACATTTTTTTCAATTTTGGCCTAAATTTTTTAGCAACATTTTTTTTCAATATTTTCAGTCTTTTTTAGTTTATTGAGCAAAAAATAAAAAACCCGGTGGTGATTAACCATTTCAGCCCCGGAAGATTTGGCTGCTGAATGACCAGGCCATTTTTTGCGATTCGGCACTGCGTCGCTTTAACTGACAATCGCGCGGTCGTGCGATGCTGTACCCAAACAAAATTGACGTCCTTTTTTTCCCCACAGATAGAGCTTTCTTTTGGTGGCATTTTATCATCTCTTTTATTTTTTGCGCTATAAACAAAAAAAGAGCGACAATCTTGAAAAAAACCACAATATTTTGAACCTTTTGCTATAATAACTGTCCCCATTTTTTTAAAAAAAAAAAGCAATTTTTTTCTCAGTTTAGGCCGATACGGATTCTTCTACATATTTCTGGTAATAAAAATCGCAATAAGCGTATATTGATTGGTTTACGCAAAAGTTATAGTGTCTACAAAATAGGGGATAGATTTATAGGATTTTTATCATTTTTTTTTTTTTTTTTACTAGTAATGGCAATCTGCGATTTTTATCGGACATTATGACGGACACATTTATACAGCGATCAGTGCTATAAAAATGCACTGATTACTGTAAAAATGTCACTGGCAGGGAAGGAGTTAAACACTAGGGGGCGACCAAGGGGTTAATTGTGTTCCCTAGTGTGTGTTCTAACTGAAGGGGGGAGGGGACTGTCTAGGGGAGATGACAGATCGCTGTTCATACTTTGTATGAACACACACTCAGTCTCTTCTCCCTTCAGAGGGTCTCGCTGTGTCACGAGCGATCTCGGGAGCCCGGCGATCATCGCGCCCGCCGGGCACTCGCATCGGCTCCGGGGGGGAGAGCAGCGGGCACGCGCCCCTAGTGGCCACAGGGCGAAGCGATGTTACATAACGTAGTTTCGCCCAGCCATTCCATTCTGCCCCAGTAAAACTGCAGCGGCCGGTCGGCAAATGGTTAAATACTACCAAAAGAAAGCTCTATTTGTGTGAAAAAAATGATAAAAATGTCACATGGTTACAGTGTTGCATGACCGCGCAATTGTCATTCAAAGTGTGACAAGGTGAAAATTGGCCTGGGCAGGAAGGGGGGTGAAAGTGCCCGGTGTTGAAGTGGTTATTTGTCTTAGGATTTCAAGAAAAACATTATTTTTGCAAGACAATAACTACAAAAAAAAGCTTTGTTTGTTCTTAAAAAAACGTGTCTGTGTTACCTTGTTATCTTTAGTAATAACAAAGTTATTGCCGAACAAACAAGTCCATAGCAGAAATTTAAAATTTGCTCTGCTCCATAGGACTGGTGAACAAGTGTGACCGGTGAAGTGGTAAATAAATATTAGGATGGACCCCGGGGCTCTTCTGTTTGAAACATCTCTGTACCCGAAAAAAATAATAATTTTGCAATGAACTATCATTTGGGACAATCACAGGCTGGGAAAATCATGTTCATTTTTAAATTGGAAAAAAAGTTCACTTCAAAAGCATCCCAAATCTCTTCTCAGAATTTCGACTTTGAAACTCAGAATTTTTTAAAATAAATTTTAGGACGGCCCCAGGGCTCTTTTGTAGGACACAGCTCTGTACTATTTCGTTTTTATTTAGTAGAAATTTAGTTTTACCCTGTACTATTAGTTGGGATGCTCAGGTTTGGAAAAAAAATGTATTATTTGGAAGAAAGGTTCATCTTAAAAGCATCCAAAGTCTCTTTTACAAATGTTGCTGTGTCTATTATTTTTGCGTCTATTTTTTTTTTCTTTTACCTGGACATATAGCCTTGGGCGCTGAGGTAGGAGGAGGTTTCAGTGGCCGCCTCTGCCGTGTCGTAGTCAGAACTGGTTACTGAAATTAGAAAAACACAGAAAGAAAAAATTCGTCAACCAGGTAAATTTTTAAAATTGTTCATTTATATATTGTATTTGTTTTAGCCTGTGAGTGGAGCCGAAGCCCTTTTATATATTTTATTCTTTCCATTTCTAGTCTGTTAAAAAAAAAAAAAGTCTGTTTATAGATCTCAACAGCTCCAGCTGAAATTCACATGACATTAACATACAGTTTAGCTAAGAATTTTTTTTTTTTTTTGTTTGAGATAATCAGCCAAAGATCCGGGGATAAAGGCACCACATCCCGGAAATACGCAAATATTTTAAAATAAACAAATGGGATTTTTAAGGTGCCAGACAAAATAGTAGGCCAACATATTAAATCACATACATCTTATTGTAAGTACACAAAAATTAAGAGCAGTTATTCATAAAAAGCATCATTGTGAAATTTATGCGGTCATGATGTGTGTGTACAGTAGTTTCCGCTCAACACGTTTCACCATTCAATGACTTCCTCAGGAGACTTGTGAAGCACTGTACAAAAAAAAAAAAATCATGTTACTTCAAATAAATCAGAAAAATCACATTATAAGTTGAACATGTAAGTTATATATTTATAGATTTATACACTGAAGTGCAAACTATATTAGTAAGTTCATACAATCAACACACAGACAATCAATAACTATGACATACTGTAAGTGGCAGCTGGTGCTCAATATTTTGGGGGGGCGGCAAAAAAACCTGCCCCTCCCCCCTCGGGAGACAGATAGCGGCGGTCAGTGCCCCCCCCCTGGCAGGAGATGGACGGCAGTGATGAGTGCCCCCCCTGCAGGAGACGGACGGCAGCGATCAGTGGTCTTACCTTAAGAGGCCGATTCTGCTCCTCGCTCCAGCTTGCAGAGGGAAGAGCCGCGGCCGTTGCTTCTCCTCCCAGCCGAACAGGAAGTGGGTCCTGAGACCAGATTGGCTGGGAGTCCGTGCCCAATCAGGTCTCAGGACCCACTTCCTGATTGGCCGGGAGGAGAAGCAGGAAGACATTAGAGAATATTTATTCGCTAATGTCACACAAGTGGGTGGGCTTGGGGCACAGTGCTCTGCGTCCCGAGCTCACCCTTCTTTGAAGTCAATTAGAGCCTCAGGGTCTAATCAAGTGCTTAAAAAAAAACATTGAAATCCATGCGTCCAACATGTAGATTAGGGGCTGGGCGCATGGTTAGGGGGGCGGTGCCCCTGTACCCCTAATGGAAGGACCGTCACTGCACACTGATATCCCTAACTGCAATTTTTGGTTCCAACATTTCAATGTATACTGATCTCGGTGAGCATCCGGGGTAAGATGGCCTGTCAGATGTGATGTTGATTGTATAAACATACTAATATAATTTGCACTTCAGTGTATAAATATATAAATATATCTATATAACTCACATGTTTAACTGATAATGCAATTTTTCTTATTTATTTGTATATGATATTTTCTGCAGTTCTTCACAAGTTTCCTGAGGAAGCCATTGAATGGTGAAACATGTTGAGCGGAAACTACTGTACACACACACATATCATGACAGCATACATTTCATAATGATGGTTTTTATGAATAACTGCTTTTAATTTTTGTATACTTACAATAAAATGTATGCGATTAAAATTTTTGGCATACTGTTTTTTCTGGCACCTTAAAAACCCCGTTTGTGTATTTTAAAATACAGTTTAGCTAGCTCATGGTCTTTGTGCATCCTTGTATGTCATATATTGGATGTTTAAACAAAAGATAGATTAAAAAAAATAGTTAAAAAAAAATAAAAACAAACTTGACCCAAAATAGCTCACATGACCTGTAGAGGGTAATATCTAAAGCTCTTCTTTGCTTTTTGTACTGTACCTAGTTCACAACTAGAAACAATTTAGACCTTTACTAACCTTTCAGCTTTTCAACCATCAAGTACCTGTGTTGCCAGATGCCGATTGTGGGCCTGCTTACATTTCTCCTTTCCAATTTTTAGTATATAATAGGGGTCAGCAACCCTCAGCATGCATGCCAGGGGATGCACCTGATACCTTTTCTGTGGGCACATGATGCACCAGGCCCAACCACCTACTTGACAAATGTATGCAAGCGGTTGAGGGCACCTGCCCCGCCCACTGGAGTTTAGTCCTGAACCGGTAACCTCTTCCTCAAATACAGGACCTAGAGGTATTTTAAAGGATTATTAATTCTCAGTCTTTCCTTGCTGCTTTTCGCACATCTACCCATTCCCCTCCCAGCTCCATTGCACGAGGATTCCAGCTCTGCACTCCCCAGTACATTCTTTACTGCAGCCTTTCTTCACCTTTTTAACATGGAGGAACCCTTGAAAATATCTTTCAGGTTTTAGGAAACTTCTGCCAATTCTTATGACAGCACACAGTACATGGTTGATGGGAAGTATGCTTCTTACATTGGCGGTCACTGATCAGAATGTACCCCTTACAGACAGCTAAAAAAAATCATTGGTATCAGTGGTTACATATCTGTTCATTGCTCAAGAAACCCCAAGCAACCTCTGGTAGAACCCTAGGCTTACATGGAACCCTTGTTGAGAAAGGCTGCTCTACTGACTCCTCAACACACACAACCCTTACCCATTGCAGCTCCAATGCCCACTGCTTCAGGTCCTACACCCCCCCCTACCCCAGTCCACTACCTCCTGACTCCCCAACACACACTCAGTCCAGCTGCACTGCACACTACTGCCTGGATCCCCCAGTCCACACTATCTACCAACATGCTGACATACACCTACCCTTACCCATCCTAGTTCCACCAGACAATGCTACTGGTTCTGCACCCCTAAGTCTGCATTCTTTCCTGACTCCCGTGCACACACCCATTCTCCTCTCATTCCGACTCCTCAGGTGCTGCAGGTTGTCCACCCTCTTTGTTCCCCTGCTTCCATGCATTCCCACCTTTACCTAGTTCAGGGATCTCCAAACTTTCTAAAAAAAAGGGCCAGTTTACAGTCCTTCAGACTTTGGGGGGGCTGGACTGTGGCCATTGGGAGTAGAAAAGGTCCTGACGTCAGTGGGAAAAAATAATGCCCCTTTATTTGTTTCAGTGGGAGTAATTGTGCCCCACCGTTGGTGTCATTGGGCCCCATTGTTGGTGCCATTGGGCCCCATTGTTGGTGTCATTGGGCACCACTGTTGGTGTCATTAGGAGAAATTGTGACCCATCATTGGGGTCATTGTGCCCCGTTGTTGTGTCATTGGGAGAAATTGTTCCCCATCGTTGGTGTCATTAGGAGGAATAGAGCCCCTTCATTGATGTCAGTGGGGAGAACTATGCCCCATTCTAGGTATCAATGGATGAAATAGTGCCCCAAGGGCTGGAGAAAAGCAAGCAAAGACCACAGTTTGGAGACCACTGCCCTAGTTCCTGGCTTTCTCTAAGGTCATCCTTTCCGCTCATGTGTGAGGAAAACAGCCTAATGAAATCTACTGCAGGATCTGACTCTCAATTTCTTTTTCGGAACCCTCGGTTGAAAAGATTGCCTACCATGATATATGAGATAGATAGATAGATAGATAGATAGATAGATAGATAGATAGATAGATAGATAGATAGATAGACGAAGAAGGCGTCTAGTTTCTTTGCAGATCTTAAATCCATATGGAGGCAATAAAATTATTTTTTGCAATATACATTTTAGGAAGCATCATTTTTTTCTCATATTACTCTAAACCAATAAACTGTATAAGAGCGCCCTCTAAAGGTGTCTAATATGTGCTACAAAAAAAAAATATCCAAGGTGCCATCAGATACACAGCAGGGTTGCCTTAGTACGACTTTGCAGCCTTAAACCTCCAAAGTAAGGCTAAATTATTATTCTAAAAGTTTCTTTTTAATTTATATTTCTAAGAGAACCAGCCCTGTTGAGTCCATATCAACAAATCAGGGTCTGCTTTTAAATTTTAAGTAACAGAAAAAAAACGGCACCTAGAACCTGGTTGGCTGAGATGGGTACCATCCTCGTACTACATTCCATGCCTCATGTACACGTGTTACTTACAGTCCACTCTCAGCTCAGCCTTGGTGGAAGCAACCCCCATCCTGTTTTCAGCAAGGCATCGGTACACGCCCATGTCCGTGGGAACCACGGCGGTTATAATGAGCTGGTGGCAGCCCTCCTGGTCCTCATTGATCATATAATGGTCATCTTCCTCTATCACCTTCCCATCTTTGAACCAGCGCACGCTTGGCATCGGCTTTCCGATCACAACACAGTCAAAACTGACTGGGTAGCCATCTTGAACCTCTTGGTTTTGGAGCTCAGTAATAAATATAGGAGCTTAAAAAGAAACAAAAGCATATTTATTTACATAATAAAACACGAGCAGAATGGAAATTTTAAAAAGCAGTCTTGTGGACACAAGGTAGTTAAATTTCAAAGTTATTGCGCAGATAAACCCAAATTAGAAAGCTGCTGGCAAAAAACAATATGGATAAGATTGTAAACAGCATATACAAACAGAAAATTGCCACGCTAAAATGACAAAGAAATAAAGTCCCATAAATATTCCAGTTCAATTAGAAGTGATCTAGTCCAATCATAAAACTAGTAGATCACTCTAAGGAAAATGTGAGGGATTAAGTGTTCAACAGGTATGAAAAAAAAACACCTTTATAGTGAATATCATATAAAATGGTGAAACACCCCAGTGTGCCTCCGCCATATAATATGAGATGGCCGTTTACCAGAGAAAATGGACTCTAAATGATAAGAGTCATGAGTGCAGTATGAAAAAATATCCTTAAGACAGGAGTCATCAACCCTGTTTCTTTTTGCAGCAAAACAGCAGACCTCTATGGCTTTTCTTTAGTGTCCAATGGGAACACTCACATAGGGAATAATCGATGGTTCACGAAAGGCCCATAGTGTGAAACCGTATAAAATTTATTAAAGATAAAAGATACCAACTACTTACATAAAGGCAGTTAAAATCGAGCATATATGCAATGTTTATCCATCCTGGGATTCAAGCCAACAGCCTCGAGGAATAATCATTGCGAACATGAACTCCGCCCAATGCGTTTCGTGAAAGATCACGTCACTGGGGGCATGTTTTTTCGTAAATGTTGAACACTTAATCCCTCACGTTTCCTTGGAGTGATCTACTAGATTCATGATTGGACTGTATCACTTCTAATTGGACTGTAATATTTGTGGACACAAGGCTTTAAAGCGGAGTTCCACCCAAAAATTGACCTTCCGCTTTAAGTGATGGTGACCCCCTGACATGCCACATTTGGCATGTCATTTTTTTTGGGGGGGAGCGGATACCCTCTTTTTAGAGGCTTCCAGCTCCCACTTCCACCCGGGCACCCACAGTTACAATGCTGGCGCCACAGAGAAGAGGGGGGGAGGAGCGAGGGTTCGTCGTTCGCCCCCATTTCTTGACCGTGGGACAGGTGAGTGTCCACTTATTAAAAGTCAGCAGCTTCACTTTTTGTAGCTGCTGACTTTTAAATGGATGGAACTCCGCTTTAAGTGGGGCCTGTTTGGCCTTGTTTCTCCCTTTGTAGCTCGGAAATAGGAATCCTGTTTTCCGATTGGAAGGTATTGCTGTCCCAGTCATATACAGTAAATGAATATCTGTTCCTACTAGATCAAGGTAATTTTTTTATAAGTCTTAGAAGAGAAGAGGGACACCTCTGGCAAAATAAATCAGAAACTGGAAGAGAAGAAGTAATTTTTGCTAAGTTGGGAGTATCTCACCAAATTACATTTCCAGCTCAGATCGCATCGGCCCCTGCAGGTCACAGGTCCCAGAACACTACAGCGCGGCTTGTGCATGCACAGTAGGATCGGCCTCGGGTGAGGACATTGCTGGATCCCTGGACAGGCAAGTGTCCTAATATTAAAAGTCAGAAGCTACAGTGTTTGTATTTTGTCGGGGGGGAAGCCTAGATCTCCTCTTTAAACAGGATTAGTCCCAGGACAGAGCCCTGGGGTACCCCTCTTATAACCTCACTTGACTTATCCGTGTGAACCTCAACTATTTGTTAAGATTCCTGCCTTTCCCCCACCAGGCCACTTGATGTTAAATTTCTCACAGTCATTTTCAGGATTGTAACAAATAAGCATTTTTTTTATTTTTATGCCAAAAAAAGTCCCCAAATATGGGAAAAGAAGAGGACTTTACTGGTACCAAGGGAAGACAGAATTTTAAAAAACTTTATTTACAGAAAGTTAAGAAAACAATGCTAAAATTGGGGAACAGCATGTTATCCCATTGGGTGACCCAAATGGTAATATGCCATTCCCAAATGTTAATATTATTTTCTTAACATTTTGTAAATAAAGTATTTTAAAATTCTGTCTTCCCTTGGTACCAGTAAAGTCCTCTTCTTTCCCCATATTTGGGGACTTTTTTGGCATACATACAGCAGGTATAACAAGTGTTGAACACGGCACCATTTCTATAGGTAAATATAGTTCTAAAGTTGTCATTGACATGAAATTTTCACCACATATCGGTAACAACCCATGCAATCCATACAAAAATAGTGACGTGTTCAATACGTATTTTACCCGCTGTATATATGGGATGGCACTTATGGCACTTATTTAAGCAGCAATATCCTCCCATTATTTTATTTTACATAAAAATATACTCTTCTAACCTGTGTCTGTTGTCAATAAAGTCATCTGCTGCTTGGCCTGAAGGCGTTGCTGCTCTGTAGCCCCTGTTTCTATCTTCATTATCCGTAGCTCAGTCTTTTTCGGGCCTTGCTCAAGAATGTCAATCTTCACTTGGAAACCCATGGCAGAAAACATTTCTCTGAACCTTGTGGCAGCGACTGTAGCTTCAGACAAAATTTCAAATTTGATGTAGATGTATCTGTCATCCTCTCGGTAGGTCTGGTGGTCAATGGGAGGCATTTCTCCCTCATCGGCACTCACAAAAATTTCTTCTTCCACGTCAGAGATTTCTAGAGAAGATTTTGTTTTAAAGATCTTGTGCAGTCTCCGTCCTGCTTTTCGGAAGGCGTCGTCTAACTCACTTCCAGAAGAGCTCTCCGTCTCGCTGTCGGTAGTATGACTACGCTTGGCAGGAATGTGTATTGGCCTATGTGGGATGTCTTGTACGCCACCCCCCACCACCAGTTTTGCACTGTGGGTCACTGCTCCAAATTTGTTTGATGCTTCACATGTATATTCTCCAGTGTCCTGGAGTTCTACAGCAGTGATAATTAAAGAGCAAGTTCCATCACTGTAGTTGTCAATATGATAATGGCGTCCATCCAAAAGCTCCTCGCCATCTTTCAACCAACGAGCTGTAACATCAGTTTTGCTGATGGCAACACATTCAAGCTGGACAGTTCCACCCGGTTCAACTGAAAGATCTTTGAAGGTCTCTGTAAACAAAGGACATTCTTGTTGTTTGATGACCTTCCGTGCTTTGTATCCCTTGAAGGCAGCTTGAATTTTTGTTGCTGCTTTCTCCAGTTCAGGATCATCATCCAACATCTCAAGTTCTTCTGGAGGTTCTGGTTTCTTAACCTCCTTGACTTCAGTGGTGGCGGCCTCAAAATGCTTAAAGAATTTTTTTGTAGATATTGTCTGAACTTTAGCTCCATATGTAATAGTGGAATGGCCAGCTTTTTTAAGATAGGACACGAGGGACGGCGTTCCAGCGCGGGACTCATCGTCCGAACTTGTAAGGGAGAAATCTGCCTCGCTGGTTTTAGCCACATCTTCTGAGGTATAGCCTGAAAAATCTGCCTTTTTCTTGCGTTTATCATCTTCTTCTGGAACCTCAGAGATGGAATCCAAAGTGGGCTCCTTACTCATTCTTCTCTTTTTAGCTAATGCCTCCCACAGTAAATGAAGATCGCCTTCTTGTGCGGCTTCAGGGGGCAAATTCGGTTGAGTGCTCTCTTCGTCTGCAACTCCAAGACTGGACTGTTCATGGGCCACAGTAAAAGCCTCCTGTACTGTGATCAGTTCCGTGATGGATCGAACTGAGTAAAACAGAAAAAAGTTGCAAAGAAATTCACTTTAAATTCATGTTAAATGTATAAATAAAAAAATCACTATGTTAATAGCGGTTATTTGCAAACAAAACACCAGCTCCAAAATTTGTATTTTAAGAAGGATTAGACCCTATGTTAGTCTTTCATTGACTCATTTAAAATTAAGGTAAAACCCAACAAGGAATTTTCCTATTCTCTATTTTGGGCTGTTAAATCAATCCTTGAAAGGGTTTTGTCAGGGCTGGGACAAGGGGTGGGACAGGAGGGGCGGCTGGCCTGGGCACTGTGGTATCATTTGAGGTGGGGGGAGATTGAGAGGGAGGGAATTTGTGTTGGGAGGAGAAATTTGAGGGGAGACAGGGGGTAAGAACTGTTCTAGGAGGGGAAATGTGTGTGTGTGTTAGGAATAGTGATTTTGAGGGATTTGTGTTGGAATGGGTGGTTTGTGCTAGGAGGGGAGATTTTTTTTGAGGGGGGAGCTATTTGTGCAGTAGGGATGGTGCTAAGAAGGGTTTTTTTTTGGGGGGGGGGTTGTACTGGGGGGGGGGGGGGGGATTTGTGCTGGGGGGGTTTGGAGTAGAGGGGAGAAGATGTTTACTTAGAGGGGGAATTTGAAGGGTAGAGGATTTGTGCTAAGAGGGGGAAATGAGTGGGGATCTGTGCTGGGAGGGGAATTGGGAATGGGGGAGATGTGTACTCAGAGGGGAAATTTGAGGGGTAGAGGATTCGTGCTAGCAGGGGGATTTTTTTTGTGGGGGGGGGGCGAATATTTGTGCTGGGAGGAAGATTTCAGCAGGGGGTGGATTTGTATACATAGTGCTCATACATCTTGGGGGGGGGGGGCAGTTTGGCATGTTTGCCCTGGGCTCTAGATGACCTTGCCCCAACACTTGGTTATGCTATATCTGTTCTAGGTTCAAAGAAATACTTGTTGATCCCGCAAGAAATCTCCTGAGCTGATAACTTCCTGTGATCTCTCCCTGGGCAGACTGTTATCAGTTACCTTTATTTTTTGGAATACAGGACACCTCACTTCTACCCTGATTCCTCGAAAATAAGACCTAGCGTGATTGTCGGTAATGGCTGCAATATAAGCCCTGCCCCCCAAATAAGCCCCAGTTAAAGTCCTTGTAGGTCTTATTTTCAGGGTAGGACTTATTTTCGGGGAAACAGGGTAGGGCTTATTTGGGGGATAGGGCTTATATTGCAGCCATTACCAACAATCACGCTAGGTCTTATTTTCGGGGAAACAGGGTATGTTATAGAAATGAGGAAAGGGGGAGGTGTTCTGCAGTAGTTGCCTTTAGTTTTCTACAGGCAGCCTGTAGTGGGTGGGGCCTGCTTTGTGCAGCACGGTGATGATGTCACTTTTACCAAGTTATACCTGCCAAAGCATTCGGTGCGCACAAATTTGATCTGTATGCTTTGTAGGCATTGAGGAATATATTTAAATTAAGGTATTTATGACAGGAGTTCAGTTCTACAGAAATTTAGAGTTACAGCAGAACATTTTTCCCCATCTTTTTTTGTCATTGACCACCTGTAACCAAATCAGGGAATGAGGAGAAATGTATCCAGCACAGACCGCAATAAAAACCTGACAAACATTCTAACCCTCCCCCACTCTGCCCAAAACAATAGAACTTTTGACTGCAATTCTACATTCAGTTTATAGAACAAATAGAGAAAAATCTCAGCCACCGCACATGTTTCACCCCACCCATGGGGCTTAGTCATGACTACGCCATGTGGGTAGGGCGAAACATGTCAGGGGGGCATGGCCTGGATGGATTCAGACTGAGGCTGCTATCACTTATAACACGCCAGGCTTCTATGGTGTGCAGTGGCTGAGATTTTTCTCTACTTGTTCTGTGGATTACATGAAGTCAGGGTGGACTCCTAGCCTGACCTGCACCCTGGGCTGGGACAAGGGTTGGGCGGGAGGGGCGGCTGCGAGGTGGAAGGGTGTTGTGATGAGATTGGAGGGGATTGGTGCTGGAAGGGGGAATTTGGGGGGCGGAAGGCCGTAAGAGTTGTTCTAGTAAGGGAATTTTGCGGGAGGGGTGCTAGAAGTGGTGATTTAGGGGGATCTGTGTTTCTGTGTTGGGATGGGGGGTGGAAGAAGAGGATTTGTGCTAGGATGGTGGATTGGGGGGTTTTGTGCTAAAATATGGTGGGGGGGTTGTGCTAGGAGGGGAATTTTTTTTGGGGGGGGGGAATCTGTGCTAATAGGGATGATTGAGAGGACTCGTTGTGCTAGGAGGGGGAATTTGAGGATTGGGGGGGAATTTGTGCTAGGAGGTTTGGAGTGGGGGGAGAGGATGTGGACTTGGAGGGGAAATTTTAGTGGTGGAGGATTTATGCTTGGAGGGGTGTTTTTTTGGGGGAGGGAGGGCATTTGTGCCGGGAGTTATTTGGGGGATGGGGGCAAAAATGTGTTTTGGGAGGGTGGATTATATCAGGGTGTGGATTTATCCTGGGAGGATGGGGAATTTATGCTTAGGAGGTAATCATGTACAGTAGTGCTCAGTTATTTTTTGGGGGGCAGGGGATTTTGCTGACATATAATGTTCATGCATCTTGGGAGGGGGCGGTGCTGTTTGGCATGTCGCCCTGGGCTTTAAATAACCTTGTCCCTGCACTGCCTGCACCCTCAGTGGAACACATCGAATGGGGGACATAGATGCCGGAGTAAAGACCCTAAAGTTGATTTAGGTCTACATTTAGTCTATATTTGCTTGAAAAGCATGCACTCCATAAGTAAAATTCCTT
Organism: Aquarana catesbeiana; assembly: GCF_042186555.1. NCBI lineage: Eukaryota > Metazoa > Chordata > Amphibia > Anura > Ranidae > Aquarana > Aquarana catesbeiana. The sequence goes on from NC_133328.1 coordinate 15,374,939, forward strand.
ACTTCCTAAAGAGACAGTTGCAGAAGTTTTAACCCCCGATGAGGTCACACAAGAATATCCACCCTGGTCATTTGCAGAGACATTATGAATGATTAGGATTTGTTTTCTGCCTTCAGAAAAACATTCGTATTTCTTCCCTGGATGGAGTGGTTCATCCTCCTTCATCCAGGTGACGTCCCGCGTTTCCTTGGAAAGTTCACACTCCAGGCGAAGACTCTCACCCTCCCTTGCAGTTTTGTCTTCCAGCTGCTGTTTTACTATGACGGGATGCTCTGCAATGGAACCGCACAGAGTTAGAAATGCTACAAAACCAGTTAACATAATTGTAAACCCCTATCCAGAAAATGAAAGAGCAAAATGAAGCATCTCATTTATGCATGAGCTAAAAAGAAATGATGTACATGCTGCAAATAAAGTTTGCAATATAAAATAAAAAAAAAAAGGAATTATTAGTGGATGATTCCTGATGAAGTCATATCTGACAAAACGCGAAGGGCGGAGTCACACACACATGCGACCACGCATGCGCGGCCGAGTGTCAGCCATTTTGGTTACCGGAGAAAGACCTATCTTCGTCTCTGGCATTTTTGTACTTGCTGTTTGTAATCTACACAAATGTAAGTGAAATTGCTTTTAATAAATCATGGTGTTTTACAATATTACACTATGTTGAGCCCTTACTTTGCATATCCTACGATCTACTGTGAGCCGGTCAGGATCTTTTTGTTTTTTTTTGACGCATCCCCAATGCTGTCAAAAGATACCTATGCGGATGTCCTTGCCCCTGCTATGGAATCTATCTCCACTGTTTAGTCTTACCTTTTATTAACATTTTTGTTATCATATACTTGAATATTAAATATATTAAATGCTAAATAGTGTCCAAGATGTATCCTGTACTGAGGAAAGTATCCACATTTAGCAACTACTGACCCAATATCACCACATGTCTTCCACATTAAACTTAAAATGATTGTAAAGTCAGAAGGTTTTTTTATTTTAATGCATTCTATGCATTAAGATTAAAACCCTTCTGTGTGCAGCAGCCCCCCTCAGACCCCCTAATACTTACCTGAGGTCCCCCCAGATGCAGAGATGTTGCAGGAGTGTCTCGGCTGCCCGGGACACCCCTCCTCATCGGCTGAGACAGCAGCGCTGCGCCATTGACTCTCGCTGCTGTCAAAGTCAGCCAGCCAATCAGGAGAGAAAGGTGGCGGGGCCGGGCTGCAGATCCATGCCTGAATGGACACAGGGAGCTGTGGCTTAGCTCGGGTGCCCCCATAGCAAGCTGCTTGGTATTGGGGCATTGAACGGGAGGAGGGAGGGGTCAAGAGCTCGATCCAGGGACCCGAGATGTGGAGGATCTGGGCTACTCTGTGGAAAACCTTTACACAGAGCAGGTAAGTATAACATGTTCTTTATTTTTAACTAAAAAAAAAAATGAGACTTTACAATCACTTTAAACTAGACCTTCACCCATAAAATGACATGCTGTGCTGCCCTGCCTCCCCCTCCTCTCTCCTCCTTTTACCATTGGGCATATTTTTTTTTTACAGCATACTTTTTTTGTGGTGCCAAGTTTCATTGTCGCTTTTCTTGCCTAAGCCCAGATCTGAAACTGCAACCTCTGCTGTGTCTGACGGTGTCTCTTCTTCCTGAGCCACCTGAGATGCTGGACAGCTCCCTGGACAATTTCTTGAACAATTGGGCCTTGAACCTTGTTTCTGGTGAACCTTTAACTCTTTGCTCCTCCCATGAACTACCTATTTAAAATGGATCTAAAGCCTAAACAGTTTTGAACTTAATGCGCCGATTCAGCGCCGTGCATCTCTTCAGCTCTTCTCTCCCCTCACTTCCAGGTCTCTCTTGCTTTGCTGGGGCATCAGGAGCCAATGGCTCCCAGTTCCGGCAATCAAAGCCAGTGATGAGGTAGCTGGTGGGGCTGAGTCCCGCTGTCTGTGTCAATGGATGCAGCAGCGGGGCTTGGGAGCGAGCTTGCATGAGTTTCCCATGGGGGAACTGGGCAGAAAGCGCCAGCGGGGGACTCAAGAAGAGGAGGTCAATTCCATTGAACAAAGCAGGTAAGTATAGACATGTTTGTTATTTTAAAAACAATAAAAAATTACCTTTACAATCGCTTTAAGCCATGCCTTTGCACTTCCTGTTTGCCAGATTATTGTGCTCTCTCCAGCCAATATCTCGCTTTTGTCACTCCTGCTGCTGTCTGTATCTCCACTACTACTCATTAGTGATCTTTGGCTTGTTCCTCGATTACACTTTTGCCTGATCCCAACCTGCACCCACTTGCTACCAACCATTGGCTTATTCCTCGACTACGTCTCCCCTTGATCCCAACCTGCAAACACTTGTTACCGACCTTTGGCTTGTTTACTGACCACGCTTCTGCTTGCTATATTTGCTACTGGCCCCAGGCTTGCTCACCTCCTGGTGGGGCAATCCTGAGGACCACGACCTGGTACTAACACGTAGCAAAACCAATCTCCGCCATCAGGAACTCTGGTGAACACTGGTTAGTGCTAAGACCCTACTCCTTGGGTGAGCCCATCTACCAAGTTGACCTGCTTGTGTACTCATCTTGCTGGTTGGTGGGAAGGTCTCTGCTGCTATAGCTATTGGTCTCTGACCCTGACCCCTGACTTTGACAGCATCTGCACATGCACAATAATGGCGGCGACGGAGGAGAGCCTGTCCAGAGCGGACTGAAGTTACACTTTAAGCTGGTCATACACTAGTACATTTTTGAACAAACATTCATACTAAATTTTTCAGTACATTCGATGACTTGATTAGCATCATTTGAAAGTGATTCAAAATTTCCTTTGCTTTTAACATTAGATTTTAGAGTGAATGGAAATTCCCAAATGTAAACCACACACATTTTTATAAATTTGTTTGTTTGAAAAAAAATTTCCATCCTGCTCCTTCGAATTTTCTTGGCACTACGGTTGAAAACAAACATCAATTTGACTCCACTAATAAAAAGAACATTGAATAAACGTTCATTAAAAACAAAGAAATTCAAATCAAACTCTACAAGTGTATAGCCAGCTTTAGTTGAAATTTAAAAAAAAATGAATTTCTGGTTAGAAAATATATAAATCACAGTAAGCAGGCCGCCCAAAGAAGCTAAGCCAGGAAAATTCAGTAAATATAGCAATAGAACAGTCAGGAACATGACTGTCCGAAATCCAGACTCTATTAAAAGCAGTATTGCAAGCCCCATTGCTGTACCACCCCATTTAGGTTTGGATTTTGGGCTTAGGTGTTACTGACAATAGGCAAGCTGCCCAAAAATGAGAAGTCACCTTCTTGATTCCTCTTTGGCTTATCCAACCAGTAGGAACCAAGGCCGGCCATGGATGTTGGGATTTTGTTCTCTGGAACCACAGTTTTTTTCTTTTTTATTTGATTTATTAATTTGTTTATTTATTTATTTTATTTTTTTGGTGTTGCATTAAAAAAGTGCAGCATTGAAAAAAAAAACTTTACTACATTTGCAAATACTTTGCACCAGAATTATAATTTTAGTGCCACTTTGAACAGGACAAATTATAGAATAAAATGTATATCTTTATCTACATTAGATATATATATATATATATATATATATATATATATATATATATATATATATATATTATATATACACACATATATATATATATATATATATATATATATATATATATATATATGTACTATATTACCAAAAGTATTGGGACATTTGCCTTTACACGCACATGAACTTTAAAGGCATCCCAGTCCTAGTCTGCAGGGTTCAATATTGAGTTGGCACGCCCTTTGCAGCTATAACAGCTTCAACTCTTCTGGGAAGGCCGTCCACAAGGTTCAGGATTGTTTCTATTGGAATGTTTGACCATTCTTCCAGAAGCACATTTGTGAGGTCAAGCACTGATGTTAGACGAGAAGGCCTTGCTCCACTCTAATTCATCCCAAAGGTGTTCTATAGGGTTGAGGACAGACCAGTCAAGTTCCTCCATCCCCAACTCGCTCATCTATGTCTTAATGGACCTTGTTTGTGCACTGGTGGACATGTAGGAACAGGAAGGGACCATCCGCAAACTGTTGCCACAAAGTTAAGAGCATTACATTGTCCAAAATGTCTTGGTATGCTGACGCCTTAAGAGTTCCCTTCACTGGAACTAAGGGGCCAAGCCCAACCCCTGAAAAAACAGCCAGTGCACAAAGCAAGGTCCATAAAGACATGGATGAGCGAGTTTGGGGTGGAGGAACTTGACGGGCCTGCACAGAGTCCTGACCTGAACCTGATAGAATACCTTTGGGATGAATTAGAGCGTAGACTGCGAGCCAGTCCTTCTTGTCCACATCAATGTCTGACCTCACAAATGCGCTTCTGGAAGAGTGGTCAAACATTCCCATAGACACACTTAAACCTTGTGGACAGCTTTCCCAGAAGGGTTGAAGCTGTTATAGCTGCAAAGGGTAGGCCAACTCATTATTGAGCCCTACGGACTAATAGGGCGTACAGACGGTCGGACTTTGTTCGGAAATTCCGACAACAAAATCCATGGATTTTTTCCAACGGATGTTGGCTGAAACTTGTCTTGCATACACACGGTCACACAAAGTTGTCGGAAAATCCGATCGTTCTGAACGCGGTGATGTAAAACACGTACGTCGGGACTATAAACGGGGCAGTGGCCAATAGCTTTCATCTCTTTATTTATTCTGAGCATGCGTGGCACTTTGTCCGTCGGATTTGTGTACACACGATCGGAATTTCCGACAACGGATTTTGTTGTCGGAAAATTTTATCTCCTGCTCTCCAACTTTGTGTGTCGGAAAATCCGATGGAAAATGTCCGATGGAGCCCACACACGGTCGGAATTTCCGACAACACGCTCCGATCGGACATTTTCCATCGGAAAATCCGACCGTGTGTACGGGGCATTAGACTGGGATGCCAATAAAGTTCATGTGCGTGTAAAGGCAGGCGTCCCATTACTTTTGGTAATGTAGTGTATATATACAGTGTGTTTTAATTTGTTTATTTATTTATTTATTTTTTACTGATACTGATCAAAGTAGAAAAAAGTGCATTTTTTTGCCTATAGATTGCATAAAAAATAAAATCCTTTTTGCAAGACAGTATTACCAAAATAAATTCTTGTTTATCATTAAGAAACAATATACAGTATGTATTACATTGTTATCTTAGGTAATTACAAAGTTATTGCTGAATAAACAGGCCCATAGCAGAAATATAAAAATTGCTCTGGTCCGTACATGGTGACCAGTTAAAGCAATGGGTAAACAAAAGAAAGCTCAAAAACAATGTTGCCTAAAAGCCATGCAGATCAGATATTTCATTTAGGTCAATCTTTGCACTAAATTACGTCAATATCTTAGGTATTTGCATTCATTGCCCTGTATCAGAGAAGTAAGGCTAACTTTTGTTAGCGCAAATGTAGACCTAAATGCCAGGTTAGGGTATGTGCAGATAGACAGTTTAAAGAGAGGGTTCATCATTGGTGTGTATGCTTTGGAGAACACTTAATGATCCGCTTGAGCACTGTGCTTGTTATAGTATATCTAAAGCCAGTTCTCATTTTTGTATAGAGTAAGGAATGTTTAAAACCCCCATTTTTTTTTTTCTTTTTTTTGCTCTGTGTTCCTTTAGGGAGATTTCTATTCCATAACAAGACAAGAGAGGAAATGTATCTCAAGTAGGATGATATCCTCTCCTTGACAGTTGTCAATAGAACAGGTCTTGTCTTTGGAAGATTTCCCTTCTATCCTCATAGACAACATGTTACTTTGGATCTTCCATCATTTTCTGTCCCAGGGACAATGGCCAACAGGACAAAGGGTGAATATTCCCAGAAAAGACAAAGGCGGTAACAAAAACCTCAGAAGATGGATTTACCACTGGTTTGGTTCCTGATTGTGAAGGTGAGTCTATAGTGTACTAGAGCACAATGACTCTAGTCGGGCAACTCTCTAACACAAGAGGACCCACCGGCATCTCTGATAATCAATGGAAGGTGTAAGGAGAATAAAAGGAAAATAAAAACACCATACCAAATATATATCCAAGTATATTTATTTCAACGTGGAATTCCAAAGATGCCAACTTGTTGAAGTTGTTATACAACTTCAGGTTGTATAACAGACATTCTCAACTCAACTTTTGGGTTCCTCCAAAAATTGCAAGGGGTTCCTTGAGTTGATATTTCAAGGTCCACCACCACTTAGAGCCAGTAGCATAACACGGTCTTTTTAGCTGACTGTAAGGGTGGCATGCTAACCACACTGTGAGGCACCACTCACGTAAGGGCTTTTTCCTATTGACCCCCCATGCAGTAGTCTTAGTAGAGGTTCCCTGTGACCTGACCATTATTTCAAGGGTTCCTCTGGGGTAAAAAGGATGAGAAAAGCCAGTTAAAGGTTACATTTCTGGATTTGTTGGACTCTATTCTCAAATAAATTTAAATATATTAACCCCTATTATCCATTAGGGGCCCAACTAAACCAGCTATTTAACCTGTTCCTGACCGGCACACGCCGATGTACGTCGGCAGAATGGCACGGCTGGGCAAATGGGCGTACCTGTACGTCCATTTGAATTCCCCGCCGTGCCATTGCGTGCGCGCCGCCGGCGAGCTCTGTGAGTCAGGTCGCAGGTCCCGCGGATTCGATCGCCACGGGGATACCCGCGATCGCCTCACGGAGAGGATGAACGGGGAGATGTCATTGTAAACAGCATCTCCCCGTTCTGCCTAGTGACAAGTGTCACTCGATCTCTGCTCCCTGTCATCGGAGCAGAGATCAGTGACGTCACACATACAGCCCATCCCCCTACAGTTAGTAATCACTCCCTAGGACACACTTAACCCCTCCCCGCCCCCTAGTGGTTAACCCCTTCACTGCCAGTGCCATTTACACAGTAATCAGTGCATTTTTAATTGCACTGATCGCTGTATAAATGACAATGGTCCCAAAAATGTGTCAAAAATGTCCGACATGTCCGCCATAACGTCGGCCTAAACTGAGGAAAAAAAATGTTTTTTTCTATATTTTTGGGGGGATATTTATTATAGCAAAATGTAAAAAATAATGCGTTTTTTTCAAAATTGTCGCTCTTATTTTGTTTATAGCGCAAAAAATAAAAAATCGCAGAGGTGATCAAATACCACCAAAAGAAAGCTCTATTTGTGGGGAAAAAAAGGACGTCAATTTTGTTTGGGAGCCACGTCGCACGACCGCGCAATTGTCAGTTAAAGCGACGCAGTTCCGAATCGCAAAAAACGCTCTGGTCAGGAAGGGGATAAAATCTTCCGGGGCTGAAGTGGTAAGCCCTGATGAAGAGGGGATGGGGCTTCATAGCCCCCAAAACATCATCTTTTATGTTGTTGAACTTTTGTGATAATATAAAGATATTTGTGCATGATATACCTATACCTTTGTGTGGTATTTTATTCTACGTATACCTTCCAGCAATAAATACCTGTCAGGAGTTATAGACCTTCTCTACACTATACAAAACTTTTTGCTTTAGATATGCTAAAGTCTTGGTGACACCTTCTACTCTCTGTTAGTAACATGGCTGTACATGTATCATTTTGGCTGCTTGGAATTTTCACTTTTGCATCCTTTTTCTAGGGATTGATAGTTCAAGGGACAGCCATGTTTCTTAGGTAGTTCAGGAGAAGATGTTCACAAATGGTACAAATGTCTTAACACTCCAGCTGTACATACCCTTAGTAATTATTGTCCAGTTTTGTATCTGCCAAGTAGTCCCACCAGTCGTGCTGCTTTGCATTTGACTAACTCTACAGTGAAGCATGGGCCAGTGAAAGCAACATAGAGAAGATCACATCTAGGCAAACAGCATATGACTTTTAAGAAGAAATATATACATATTTTATAATGCATTTTCAGCTTCTTTTTTTTTCGGCCCGGGGCATCAATGAATCAAACAAAAGCCATGCGAGTGAATATCTACACAGCTTTCTAAAGCTCACGGTGCGAGGCCACAGGTTCTCACCTAGCTGGACTGTTTGAGGTAAGTGAACAGGTTCCCCAACACCCAGCTTGTTTATGGAGGAAATTCTGAAACGATAAGGCTCGCCTGGTTTCAGGTTTTGCACAACATATTCCATACTTTGAATGATTTCCATGTTGCACTGCTGCCAATCACCACCAGGCGATTTCATCTCAACATTGTATCCAATAATCGGAGAGCCACCATCGCTCAAGGGGGTGAACCATGACAGAGTCACGGACTGGCTGGTCTTACTTACAATCTCCGGCTCTTCTGGGGGATCGGGAAGGGCTAAAGGCACAACATACACCCAATAAGACACATTTTTCAAGGAAGTCATGAGTGAAGAAATCATCTAAGTGAAATGGACCATGCTTTACTAAAATGGATGATCAAAACACTGACAACAACTAATGGTTGTATGACTTAAGGATGCAAAATAAGGCCTTCAGTGATGAAGTGTTGATGGAATAGACATGTTTTAAGCAATGTGGGCATTTAAAAATAGTTTTTATGATTTGATATAAGAGTGCTGAGGAATCTTCTTACCTAGAATGGCCAACTTGGCAGACGCAACTATATCTCTTGAAGCAAAAGCCACTTCTCCGGAGTGATGTAGTTGGGCATCGTTAAGAATTAGTCTGTACTGGTTGCCCTCCACGTGCATGGACCAGTTCTCATCTGGCTGAATAGGCAATCCGTTAGAGTACCAAGAGACTTCATTTACCGGCACGGCTTCACTTAATACACAAGTAAATGTCGCCTTTTCACCAGCATTCACCTTAGCGTCAGCCGGAGGATTCACAACTTCCAGGCGCCAACCTGGAGTCAAACACATAGGTTGTAGTATTCTTGAGGCCAATGTCACCTGAGAAATTCTACTAAATTTTAACTTCAAAGGAATAAAAAGCCTTAAAGGGGATGTATTGTGAACATATTTTCTGAAATGCATCAGGTTCTTTCCCCGCACCAACAAACTATCATCACCATATGTTTGTTACTTGTGAGGTTTTAAGGGGATGTGTTTTGTAGGATACCAGGAATATTGTTGTATTTAGCACTGTTTAGCATCTTCTTATACACTCACTGGCCACTTTATTAGTTACACCTGTTCAATTGCTTGGTAACACAAATTGCTAATTAGCCAATCACAAGGTAGCAACTCAATGCATTTAGGTATCTAGACGTAGTGAAGACAACATTGCCTGGTCTGATGAGTCTGGATTTCAGCTGCGACATTCAGATGGTAGGGTCAGAATTTGGCATAAACAACATGAAAGCATGGATCCATCATCCATCCTGCCTTGATTTCAAATCCCTGGACTAGTGAAGCGGCGATCCAATGTCTCCTAGCGGGTGATCGCCGGCTTCAGGTACAGCGGGATTGGGGGGATGTGGAGGGGGTCCAGTGTAAGTTCACCTGGTATCAACGGTTCAGGCTGGTGGTGGTGGTGTAATGGTGTGGGGGGTATTTTGTTGGCACCCTTTTGCACCTTAGTACCAATTGAGCATCGCTTAAACACCACGGCCTACCTGAGTATTGTCTATCTCTTTATGACTACAATGTCCCCATCTTCTGATGGCTCCTTCCACCAGGATAATGCACCATGTCACAAAGCCCAAATCATCTTACCACTGGACAATGAGGTCCCTGTACTCCAATGGCCTCCACACTCAACATATCTCATCCAATAGAGCACGTTTGGGATGTGATGGAACGGGGAGATTGGCATCATGGATGTGCAGTTGACAAATCTGTCACTATGGACCAAAATCTCTGAGGAATGTTTCCAACACCTTGTTGAACCTATGCCACAAGGAATAAAGGCAAAAGGAGGTCCAAACTGGTACTAGCAAGGTGTACCCAATAAAGTGGCTGGTGAGTGTGTATATATAGCCATATACTGTATAGTTTGAAATCAGGTTTTAGATTTTGTTAAATAAAGATTCTGATGACATTTTTCCATTTGTATTGGGTTGCCTCTTAGAGTCCCATTTTTAGGGGATCGTTCACACATTTATTCGATAGAGGGATGTTGGCAACATCCTTTCTGAATATGCCTCTGGCTTAATATATACTTTATTTTTTTTTACTACACTTGACTTTCCCTATAAGAAGAAATAGCCCTTCTTGTGCTGAACTCATGAGCTGCAAAGATCACCATACACGAGTAGAGCTTCAGTTTGGCACAAAGAAAGACTTAATTCCCAACACAATCCCGGGAATACTAAAGTGGCTTCAAGCTGTACTCCTGGAAAGGGGACAGAAAATGTCCTAAACAATGCTAAAGATTTTGTTTACATTAATCACCGCTTATTTGTTAATTCATACTGTTATAATCAACAGTCATTAAATTTGCTGCATTCAGATCAACATCTAAAAACCTTATTTCAAAAACGTGACTTAATTGCCTTTATTTTACACTTTTTTACATTTCTATTCTAATTCTATCCATTGTAGTATGTAAAATTATAATATTTAAGAAAAACAATAATCACCTAAAAGTGGTAGCTAATGTAATTCTTTTCATGATGTAAATAGATATCTCTAAAATGTTTCTTCTATTGTACATTTCCCAATACAATGACCATGCCGATGTAAAGGAATTTGGTCATGCAGCGGTAAATAGCAGGGCAAATGTTCATAAATATTAGATAAAAAATCTATTCACTAATGAGAAATAATATTAAACCCTTACTAAATGACTTAATACGTTATCAGATATAAGGTGATCTATGCCTAACATGTGATCATTGACACCGATGGTTATTAGTATTAGTTGAATTTTAGCTGGACTTGTTCTGTAATATTACAGTGGAGCTCCACCCAAAAGGGGAAGCTCTGTTTGTTCACACTCTCCCCCGCTCCACTGCCACATTTGGCACTTTTTGGGGGGTAGCGGGTACCACTTCCTGGTAAGATCGCTGCACGATGATCTACATCGGGCCCTCGCCCCCCCCCCCCCCCCACTGCCTTCTGGGACCCGTGTTTATCCCAGAAGACGACGGGACCATTCAGACAGCACTGTGCTGCGCAATCGCAGTAGGAAACTGGCTGTGAAGCCTGAAGACTTCACTGCTGGTTTCCCTTACTTGCAATGCCGGCGCCTGCACCCGAAGCCGATTGACGAATCGGTTTGGGGTGCCGACATCGAGGGATCCCTGGACAGGTAAGTGTCCTTATATTAAAAATTAGCAGCTACAGTATTTGTAGCTGCTGACTTTTAATTTTCTTTTTTTTACAGACTGGAACTCCTCTTTAAATACGTTTCACCGGTCATCCAAGTGGCTTCCTTGGTCTAGAACATACTTCGTTATTTATACCCACAAGGCAGCCAAGCCACCTTTATCCTATCTCTATGTCGTCATGAGATATATCACAGCAGATATGGATTGCTCCACCATATGATGTACCTGTAGCTGTAAAAAGTTTTGGGAAGCCTCCTATTCTAATGTATATATTCAAAACTAAAATAGGAAGTTTTAAAGTTTATCATGTTCTTGGACCAGAGGCATAACTAGATCCTTCAGGGTCCTGGTGCAAGAAACCAGGAAAGGCCCCCTGATCCCCAGTCGGAGCCCTTATCACTGATCCTGGGACCCTTTACTCCCGTTGCGGGCCATTTATTACAGTCCCATAGCTGAACCCTTTCACATGTTCTGCAGCAGGCACCCTTCCTGCGGTCTTGGCCCCCCCCACAGTGGCCGAATGCCAGGGCCCAGTCAGTAATGTGACCTTTTTGACCCAGGTAGTTTTGCCACTGGTGTCAGTAATTTTTTAAATTACTGTTATTTATTCTTGGACCAGAGGCATAACTAGAACCTTAAGGGTCCCAGTGCAAGAAACCATGAAAGGTCCCACTGATCCCGAGGGCCCTTTACTCCCATTGTGGGGCCTTTTATTACATTCCCACAGCTGGACCCTTTCAGATGTTCTGCAGCAGTCCCCCATCCCACTGTCGTGCCCCCCCCCACCACGGTGGCAGAACACCAGGGCCGTCAGAATTGCGACCTTTGTCACCCTGGTGTTTCTGCCACTAGTGTCAGTAGTTGTCAGTAGCCCCATTGGGGGGGGGGGGCTTTGTTGAAATATCAGGGATCTAAACAGGCCTCTAATGCTTCACCTTTGAGACAGAGGAGTTTGAGGACACAGCCCTTAATATCCTTAGCTGCACAGAATGAGTGAACAGGAATAGAGCTTTCTGTTCATTCACGAATGGAAGCATAGTAAATACAGTTTTTTATGCTTCAGCTCTGAATGGACATGGGAGTGATCGGTACTGATCACTCACTGTCCAATTCAGAAAAGGAAAGGGCCCTTAAATTACAATTATTAGCCCCTTTTCCACTCTCTATCCTGACACATCCTCCGCAGCATCCGGTTGGAGGGGGGGGGCCAGGGGAGCACACAGGGGCCAGAGAACAGGAGGAGACAAGTAACCTGGATTAGAGGGATGGCAGGATGGCATATAGTGGAACCAATGCCCTCCATTTTCCTCCTGCAGCCGCTGAATACCTACAGGAGGGAGAAGAAGGGAAGCAGGCTTTTAGTGGCTGCAGGAGGAAAATGGAGGGAATTGGTTTCTCTATACTTGCTCCCGCCACCCAGCTCACCAGATGTATAGGGGAGCTGCACGGCCCTCTGGAACATGGGGCCCTATAGTTACGCCCCTGTCTTGGACACTAAACATTTAACTTGACAAAGTTTCCCATGTGGGTATAAATGCTGGAGTATGTTCTCAACACTCGTATGCAAAGAGAAGGCCACTTGGATGAGTGGTGGAACATCTTCAATGGAACAAGTCCAGTTAAATGAGATAAACTGCTACTAGATATTTCACTACTTCAATAAATGAGACCTTCACAGATATATCAACACCACAGTTTAGAAAGCTTCCATCTACTCATCCTGGAGTTATAATATTGTCAGTACTGGCTAGGTTGGCTAAGTTTCCAAGATTACATGCGGATCAGTGGACTTGTGCAAGGGGACACTGCCAGTGATGGGACAGCAGGCGTAGCGGGCATGCAGTGATTGCAGGCCTTACCTCGAACATTGAGGAAAGCAGATGAAACCGCATCTCCTGCCATGAATGTGACTCGGCAACTGTCCTCAGAAGTGAGGTTCTTCAGCAAGAGGAGATGCCTGCGCCCATTCTCAAAGAACACCAGCTCAATGTTCTCTGTAGTTTTTACTGGTTCATCATCTACCAGCCAGTTGTAGTTGTAGCATTCTGGTTTGGCCAAGTAACACTCAAAGAGAGCTTCGCCACCCTCTATCGCATCTACATTTTCCAGACCTTGCAATATCTTATTCTTGGCTAGTAAAAAACACAATGAAAGACCGCTATAACACCAGTTGACTACTTCGAACTTCAACTGCTTTTAAACTCTGATACAGATATTTGTTATAAGAACTTTACAGAATGTGTTTCAGTAATTAGGGGAAAATGTAGAGCTACTGTATTTCATCTGTTAAACCAGAGATAGTATCTATCTGTACAAACTACTATTTGCTCCCAGGCGTTGGCAAAATATACACCTTGTTGTAAATTGGTAAAGCACATAAAGACATAGAACTCTCAAAAGGCATATATTAGAACTTGACAAAATGGACAAAACTGTACAGATTAAATGATGATGTTAATACAATAAATGATGTGTTAAAGTATAACTAAAGGCAAAACTTTTTTTTTTTAGGTTTGGATAAAGTGGGGAGGGATTAGAATGCTTGTCAGTTATTGTTGCTGTCTGCGCCCCCGTTAGGGAGATTCACCCTCTCCATTTGTCCTGTTTACCATTATCGTTGAAAATGAAAGTAAAATAAAATCTCAAATGTTACAATGGGAACACTAGTTCTGGTAAACAGGGGGCCCCAAGGGATTCCCTTAATTTACAGGGATTTCCTCTCACCTCCTGTTTTGGCTATGGGACAGGAAGAGAAGTTAAATTTCCCCAATGTGACAAGGATGAAAAAAAATAAACCTTACAGGGATTATAACCCTCCCTGACTCTATCCAAAATTTTTTTAAAAAGTTTTGCCTCTAGTTATACTTTAACACTTTCATTCCCAGTTCATAAAAATTCTTTAGCAGTTACCTTAAGTAGGTTATGTAGAATAAAAATGTTGGTTGTTTTGTCTCTCAGATAAAACCCTGCCTTGTCCCTTTCTCCTATACTATGACCTAAACAAGCTGCTTACATATTGTCCTGCCACTGAAAAATAGTTGTGGCATTTGTCTCTTAAAAAATACACTTTATTTTCTGGTTCAATATAAAGCCTGCCTTGTCTTGCCATTTTATAATGCAGACTTATCAGGCTGCTTACATACTGCCCAGACACTAAACAATATTTGTCGCAATTGTTTCACAAATAATATACTCTAATGTATATTTCAAGATAAAACCAGCCTCGTCTCTCCCTCTTAAATTGCGGACTAACCATGCTGCTAACATTCTGTATAGCAACTGAACATTATTTTTTATTGCAAGACAAAATCTGCCTTTCTCCTTTTATTTACAGGCTATTCAAGTTCTCAGGTGCTTTTTTGACTAGCCAATTTCTTCCAAACACTACCTAAAGTCTATTTTTTTAATATTGAGAATAATGGTGGATATAGGGATTTAAGGAGGTTTGGGGAATGTGGAGTTGTGGTTCTGAAGTGCTTTTGTGCACTGTGTTTTGATATTGTATTAGACTTTAAAGACAATGCACTGTGGTACTGCAAAAAAAAGAGTTTCACAAACTATACTATTAAACTGTTGTGCCACTTGCCAAATTTGTTCGCAGTTGAGGGCTTTAGGTTTATTTTTTAAGAAAAAAAACTTTTAGATCTGTCGTGGCTGCTACATTTACTGGTCAAATGAGGCCTATTATCAATTGAAAGAAGGAAAAATAAATCAGATTCCAGTAAAGTGCATTAAATCACATGTTTTATCATGTTTTGCTGCAGTGTCAGCTTTCATTTTTCTCTACCTGATCTAAAACAACAAAAAAAAAGATTTAAGAATTTTAGCTTCAACTTAAGTGATTGCCTTGTAACTGGTAGATGTGACATTTGATTCTGAAATTTCTGGGGTTCCTCTCATTTTATTCTGTCAACGCTTGGCTGGCAGTTCAAGCTGGGAAATAGTTCAAGTACTATAAGAACTATTACGAATGAGCCCTAAAAATTGATCTGCAGCAAAAATACAAAGCAACTGATGTATGGTTGTCTTGTATTGCTATTTACATTCCCTCTGGTGTCCAAATATTGCTCACTTGCTTCCCTAAGACTTGGACCAATTATTCCTTCCCTCTGTTGAACTATTGCTCATAAACTTCCCTAAGACTGGGACCAAGTCCAAGTCCAAGAACAATAATCAACACATATTATTTTTTTAACATACGTGAGAACAACACAGAATATTCAAATATGAAAGTAAAACAATAGAAAGCCAACAATGTTCACAGACTCTACAAAACACAATGGTACTATATAAAAGGGAACACCCTTTTTGACAAATAAGCAATGTGGTTCCCTTATATATGTTTGAAAATTACCCATATTATATCAATATAAAATTGTGACTGATGCTAAATTAAAAACAACCAATCACCCCAGTTTGCAAGTAAGAGTAAATACGATTTCTTCTATTCCAGAAGGTGACCTCTAATGCAAAAACAGGGATCAAGAGAAGATGCAGACAGCCCTGTAAAGACGTAAAACCCATCCAGGTCAGTAATCAGTATTAATGGTTGGCTTGTTAGACTGGCAGGAGTAAGAGTCTTCCGCATGTGGTCGAAGACCTCACCTTCGACTTCCAGCATAGCCACAACTCTAGTGCCTTCAGCCTCGCACACGTACACGCCACCGTCCTCGGGAACCACAGACTTAATGGTCAGCTTGGCCACATTCCAATCCTGCTCGACAATGATTCTTTTCCCGTCAGAACTTACGTCTACATCGTTTTTCTTCCAGGTGGCCTGCACTGGCCTAGAGTACTGGCAGATGAACTCTGCGGTGTCATCTTCATCAATGATGAGGTCATTCATTGGACTGACCACCTCAAGAGTTGGATCTGTCAACCAACATGTCAGAGGGACATGCATTAAAGGCTCTTGATGAACATGACTTTGTTTATCTTGCTCAAAGCAGTGGAAGCAAAAGCATGATGGCATATGGATTAGGCTGTGGTTAGTGGTTTCAGCCACGTGGAAGCCATAAATCACTCAAGAGACAGCTTGTTGTCGAAGCTTAGTGTACAGGATAAGTCTTCATTACAATTCTACAACTAGAATTTATAAGAATGCTGATGAAACTTTAAAGTGGAATTCCAGCTAAGGTACCCTCCCCTATCTTACATTAAAAAAAATCTGGCCAAACACTACTCACCCTCTTCAGGACCCAATGATGTCTACAACTTACTTCTCCGCCTGGTGTCACCAGTCTTTTTTGGTTTGAATGATGACCAGCATCATTCATCCTACTTCCGGTGAGACCTGGCTGTCATAGACACACCTCCTGGGCTCACAGTACTCATGGACAGCGCGGCACGTACACGCCATTACAGAGCACTGCTTAATCCTGGTGAAAAGATCCCCCACCACTGCTGCCAAGAAAGAACATGGAAGGACCCGTGATGTCACCAAACCATTGACATCAGACCGCGGAAGAAAGAAGGTGTGCATAGTGTATTTTCTTTAAAAAGAAAAATCAGCAGGGTTTCAAAATGGATGGAAGGATTGGCTTAACTGGAGTTCTACTTTACCGTGTAAAGATTCCAATGCTTAAATTGTCCCTAGTAACTGAAAAAAGTCCTGTGGTTTGGCTGTCAGAACCCTTTACTGTTTTCAATTTTGTGTTTTATATGCCTATCAGAAAAAATTATAAGAGGAGTGTCCTGTGACACCATGAAAGTTGACAAAGGACATGCTTCTATATTAAGAAACATGTTCAGAAAAGGCAAAAATAAATTAAAATACCTCTATACTTAAAGTGTATCTTATGCCAAACTCGTGTTTTTTAATTTATTTTAGGGTGTGGAACTGTTAAAGGTTTTTTTATTGCCATCAGTGTCCCTATCAGGGTGTTTGACCCTCCTACCCTGGTGACCACAGTCATCAAGGAGAGCATCAAGGTCATCAAAGGACAGCATTGGCAGCATCATCTATGGTGACATCACTAGATGGCTAGCATTGGAATGCAAAGATGCATTACCAAGTCTTGAAAGTAGACCTTGCAATAAAGTACAAGGTCTGATTACACTGCCTGGGGGCCCTTTCTCCTTCACAAATCACTTACTTTTAGTAGTTGTAACATGTAAAGAAAAAAGTGACCTCTCCCCCATTTTCTGCTCGTGTCCTACGGTGCCTTGAAAAAGTATTCACACCCTTTGAAATTTTCCACATTTTGTCATGTTACAACCAAAAACTTAAAGGTATTATATTGGGATTTTATGTGATAGACCAACACAAAGTGGCACATAATTGTGAAGTGGAAGGAAAATGATAAATGGTTTTCAAAAAGGTTTACAAATAAATAGATGAAAAGTGTGGCGTGCATTTGTATTCAGCCCCCCTGAGTCATTATTTTGTAAAACCACCTCTTACCACAATTACAGCTGCAAGTCGTTTTGGGGATGTCTCTATCTGCTTTGCACATCTAGAGAGTGACCTTTTTGCCCATTCTTCTTTGCGAAATAGCTCAAGCTCTGTCAGATTGGATGGAGAGCATCTATGAACAGCAATTTTCAAGGCTTGCCACAGATTCTCAATTAGATTTAGGTCTGGACTTTTGACTGGGTCATTCTAACACATGAATACGCTTTGATCAAACCCTTCCATTGTAGCTCTGGCTGTATATTTAGGGTCACTGTCCTGCTGGAAGGTGAACCTTCGTCCCAGTCCCAGGTCTTTTGCAGACTCTAACAGGGTTTTTTTCTAAGACTGCCCTGTATTAGAAGTTTAAAGCAGGGTTAGGTTATAAAAAAAATATCCCAAGCTTTGAACATCTCACAGAGCTCTGTTCAATCCATCATCTGAAAATGGAAAGAGTATGGCACAACTGCAAACCTACCAAGACATGGCCGTCCACCTAAACTGACAGGCCGGGCAAGGAGAGCATTCATCAGAGAAGCAGCCAAGAGGTCCATGGTAACTCTGGAGGAGCTGCAGAGATCCACAGCTCAAGTGGGAGAATCTGTCCACAGGACAACTATTAGTCGTGGCACTCCACAAGTCTGGCCTTTATGGAAGAGTGGTAAGAAAAAAGTATTGTTGAAAAAAAGCCATAAGTCCCACTTGCAGTTTGCGAGAAGCCATCTGGGGACAAAGCAAACGTGGAAGAAGGTGCCCTGGTCAGATGAGATGAAAATTGTACTTTTTGGCCTAAAAGCAAAATGATATGTGTGGCAGAAAACTAACATTGCACATCACCCTGAACACACTATCCCCACCGTGAAACATGGTGGTGGAAGGATCATGTTGTGGAGATGCTTTTCTTCAGCAGGGACAGGGAAGTTGGTCAGAGTTGATGGGAAGATGGATGGAGCCAAATACAGGGCAATCTTAGAAGAAAACCTGTTAGAGTCTGCAAAAGACTTGAGACTGGGGCAGATGTTCATCTTCTAGCAGGACAACGACCCTAAACATACAGCCAGAGCTACAATGGAATGGTTTGTATCAAAGCATATCATGTGTTAGAATGGCCCAGTCAAAGTCCAGACCTAAATCCAATCGAGAATCTGTGGCAAGATTTGAAAATTGCTGTTCACAAATGCTCTCCATCCAATCTGACAGAGCTTGAGCTATTTTGCAAAAAAAGAATGGGCAAAAATGTCACTCAATCCCAATAAAATACATTTACGTTTTTGGTTGTAACATGACAAAATGTGAAAAATTTCAAGGGGTGTAAATACTTTTTCAAGGCACTGTAGATAAGGATAAAGTCACACTCCTTCCGGGTAGAACCTGTTGAATACAGAGCAGCTAAAATCTTGTAACAAGATGCTCTTGTGGGTGGGAGTTTGGCTGCTCTGCAGAATCTTCCTGAAAGGAAGGTGAGGTCATGCAGAAGAAGGGGGTAAGGTAAGTATGGTTCCGATTTTTTTTTTTGTACATTATAAACAGCTATTAACAGTAATCTGTAATGGGGCAGCAGCCCAAGCAATTTAGGTGGACCTTATTTTTTACAGCAAGGTCCACTTTCAATTAGTGCAGTGCACCCTCCTCAGCTGGTTAGGAATTTGGCTACGGTTCCATGTAGTACCTTGCAGTACAGATACATCAAATGTTATTACTCTCCACTTAATAGCCTCAAATATAAAGGAACATAGTCATTTAATTTTCCTTTAAGTAAAAAAAAAAAATGTAAAAATAGATCATTAATTGTGTATCCTGTACACTTGGCATTGGGTTTAATGGTAAAATTAGAGCACACTTTATCCATCAACACACTCTTCCTAAAAATCTTAGATAGAGTCAACTTTAGTGTTTTTACAGCAAACTTGCACTAAGAGGAAAATGTGGGTTGTCAATCCTGGCTGTGCTATCAGGCAGGGCTGTATGGTTCACAAGCCTGGTTAAATAGAACTTTCCTTTTGAGCTTTGAGTTGATATACGCTATATATTAGACCTGATCTTAGGAAAATATGTGTGTTTCCACTGTTGACCTTTAAAGGCTGTCATGTCAATCCTCTGGTTCCAATACTTTCTGATTCACTGACCTGGCAAAAGTGTGTATATCAGGTGTGGTAAACCTCACTAGTGGCATTCTTGTACCAGGACTCAGGATGTAACAAAGGCAGAGACGGCAGACACGTAGTGTTTTACGAAAGAGGGGCTTTAATAAACTACTTTAGATTACTTTATATTTCCCCCCCTGACAGGTCACCTTTTAAGTGTTAATAATCTGACATTAAAAAGTGCAAAACATGATGATGTAGCAAAATATGAGACTAGAGGAAACTCAATATATCCTTTAAAATCAGAGATTTTTAAACCACTACTATAAATTACATTTGTCCTGGACAGCCAAAGTTGATTTTGAACTCCTATTTAGACCGAACCTTGAGCTCATCCCTAATGATCATATATGTTAGTGACCAAATATGGTCAATGACATCAACTAGGGTCCCCAACCTTGTGTTTACATCATTGGAAACGGTGACTGATGATGGATGTATATCACTGATTGACTCCCTTGATGATACCATAATCCTTCCTTTCCTGGCCACCCAGTTTTACATGCCTAGATAAGGGTCTGGTTGGAATATTAAGGGTAGAGATGCCACTACTATAAATTACATTTGTCCTGGACAGCCAAAGTTCGTTCTGAACTCATGTTCGAACCAAACCTTGAGTTCATCCCCAATGTCTATATATGGTCATGACCAAATATGGTCAATGATGTCAACTAGGATCCCCTTGACTCCCTTGATGATGCCCTGATCCTTCCTTTCCTTGCCACCCAGTCCACATGCCTAGATAAAGGTCTGGTTGGAAGGGGTATCTTATAGTAGTGGTAGAGATATCACTACCATATATGACATTTGTCCCAGACAGCCAAAGATTGTTCTGAACTTGTGTTCAGACCAAATCTCGAACTCATCACTATTGTCTATACAGTATATGGTCATGGCCAAATATGGCCAAAAACCTTAACCTGGGATCCCAAGCTCTTTGTTTACATCACTGGACTCCATGATTGACAATGGATATATCATTGGACGCTGTAATTTACTCCCTTGATGATGCTGTAATCCTTCATTTCTTGGCCATCCAGTCCACATGCCTAGATAAAGGTCTGGTTGGAGTTTTATGGGGAACCTTATTATAGTAGTGGTGGAGATACCACTGCTATGTATGCCATTTGTCCTGGACAGCCAAAGTTGGTTCTGAACTCGTCTTCAGACCGAACCTTGAGCTCATCCCTTTTCACCATATATGGTCATGACCAAATATGGTTAATGACATCAACTAGGATCCGAAGCTCTGAGTTTACATCACTGGATCCTGTGATTGAAGATGGATACACATGACTGTATGCCGTAATTGACTCCCTTGCTAATAGCATGACCCTTCCTTTCCTGGCCACCCAGTCCACATGCCTAGATAAAGGTCTGGTTGGAATATCAGGGGATACCGTAAATATAGTAGTGGTAGAGATACCACTACATATATGACATTTGTCCTGGACAGCCAAAGTTGATTCTGAACTCGTCTTTGGACCGAACCTTGAGCTCTTCCCTATTGGCCATATATGGTCATAACTAAATATGGTCAATCACATCAACTAGGATTCTCAGCCATGGGTTCACATCACTTAACTCCATGATTGAAAATGGATATACACCCCTGGACTTTGTGATTTACTCCCTTGATGATGTGGTGATCCTTCTTTTACTGCCCATCTAGTCCACCTGCCTAGATAAGGGTCTGGTTGGAATATTAAGGGGAACCTTAATATAGTAGTGGTAGAGATACCACTACTATATATGACATTTGTCCTGGACAGCCAAAGTTGGTTCTGAACTCGTTTTCAGACCGAAGCTTGAGCTCTTCCCTATTGGCCATATATGGTCATAACCAAATATGGTCAATCACATCAACTAGGATTCCCAGCCCTGTGTTTACATCACTGGACTCCATGATTGAAAATTGATATACACCACTGGATGCTGTGATTGACTCCCTTGATGATGTTGTGATCCTTCTTTTTCTGGCCATCCAGTCCACCTGCCTAAATAAGGGTCGTGTTGGAATATTAAGGGGAACCCCAAACATTTATAATAATTAATGGGTTTGTCCCTTTATAAAATGGTAGAAAACAGATACATTATATAATTTATTTATTACAGATTGACAATGTATATACATAGCTGGGCGTCATAATTGACAATGGTTTTACATGGGGGGACATCAGTAGCTTTTTTTGAGGTGTGAGAAGTTTGAGGACTGCTGTTTTAAAGGCTATTTTAATCATAAATACAACATGTAGAGTGCCACACCCATCAAATCCATCTGGTACTGTTATGACTTTAGTAGAGTGAATTGGGACTTCTATGGATTATAGCACTATGCCTTTTGTATTGTTAAAAACAAAAAAGCAAAAGTGTTTTTTTTTTATATGGGAAGGGTGTTTTTTTTCTGAAATTGGACTATGGTTGTGCCATGTCTAGATGGGAATTGTTTTAGCAAACATGTAAAACAGAAAAAAGTTTCACCTAAAAACACTGAGTGACTCCATCTATATTTTTTAACAGATTTTTAAAGCACCAAAACTTTTCTAGAGAAAAAAAATGACTAAGGAGAAGGACAACTTTAAGGTCAGCGTTTAACTTTTAACTCCTCCCTTTGAGGGAGACGTTATAATGGCACTCTATTAAATGTATGGATTTTACATCAAATCTCTGTACATGTACACAGTTCTGGTGCTTTGTTGTAAAAATGATAGATTTATGGTGAATAGGGTTAGCTGTTGAGCTATTTGTTATATTGCTACATAGTATTAGATGACTACTAGTGTTTTACCTCCTCTAGAAACATTACCAACCGCAACACAGCATAGTTATACTACAGCCTTCTGCTGGACGCATCAAACCAGATATTGCTTAAAAGGACTATTCACTTTTTATTTATTATTTTTAACGTTTTTGCAATTTTCTTTTAAATGAAAATGTTTAGAGTTTTTGCTTTCCATAGAAACAGTTGACCTGATTCTTGACTGAGAGTTAGGCTTTCGGAATATTCCTCTTAAGATCCATGTTACATATCAAAGTCTACCTAGGTTACAATATAGGTCTAACTAGAGATGTAAAATTTCCAGAAATTTTGAAGTCATGAGAAAAAAATATTTTTTTACTGTTTTTTTGGAAAATTTTAACAAAAAAAATTCAGTGTGGAGTAGTTTTACGAATTGTGTAGTTTTATCTGTAAATGAACATATTGTATATTTTCTGTGAGTAGTGATCTGTAACACTTCCTTACTTGAAGATGCTGCTGGTGAAGAAACACTTTGTGATGCAGAAGCAGATGCACTTTGTTAAGCAGAAGAAAGAGTGTTTCTAGTATGAGAATTGAAATGAGGGAAAAGCTACTCACATTTTCATTATGGTCCATATCATTTAATGCTTGGCTTTAGGGCACTACTGGCATGCCAGGATGTGTTTTGTCATCCTTGTAGCATTTGGAAAAGAATATTTCTTCTCACAATATTTGCAAATTCCAAATGTTTCCAAACTCTAGATGTTGGTCTCACCATTTTACTGGGAGGAGTTAAGAAAAAAATATTTTCTGACCAGACTATAAGGAAACATTATGCTGTGATAGTGGAGAACATTAATAGGAATCATGTAAATATATATTTAAAAACTAATTTGTCAAACACATTTATCCTCTTACCTGTCAATTAAGGCATGAGAGGACAGAAACTATCATCTACTGTCCCAAGAATCACCCAACTGTAGGAGGTACAAGATGGGGCCCACAAGCAAATTAAACTGGAGCCTTTCCCCTGCCGTGCTCCCTAGTGGCAAAAATGCATATTTCTCTTGTTTGAGAACTGCATTGAGAAGTACAGTGTTACTTGAACTGTATTCCAGAATTTGCTTGTCTTCAGGTGAGCAAACTTGTAATAATTTAAGACTTAACATAAAGTCTCAGAAATCTTTTGTTAAGGTCTTCATGTTATATAGATTGAATACCATGTCATAGATATATTATTTATAATTTTAAAATAACATATTCCACATTTCTTTTTTTTTTTTTTTTTTTGGAAAAAAACCCAAAAAATGGCTTTGTAAAAAAACTGAATCCCCCCCACATTGTTTTTATTTTTTTTTATGGCCTTCCCATCTCTAGGTCTAACTACACATTTCTCAACCCCTTTAACAGAGAGGAACCTCTGAAAAAACTTTCAGGTCTCAGGGAACTCTTGCTAATAATTTGTCAGGAAAAGCCCTCTTGCAAATATCCCAGCAAACTAAAGTTTAAAGGAATGCCTGTGTACAGAAGCGCCATCCGGCGCTCGCGCGCGCAATAGCGCCAATAGCGCCAATTGCACTAACGTGCGTACGCGCATGCGCAATAGTGCCACTAGCGCGAACGTGCGTACGCGCATGCGCAATAGCGCCAATAGCGGCGCCCTGTGACAGCACTTGGCGCCAAAGGGGCTATTTAAAGAGGACTGTTCCACTGCTGCCTTGCTGTCTGGTCTACAGCGTTCCTGAAGACCCCTTGTGCCCTGTTACTTGCATTTGCTACCTAATACCTGTTGGACTGTTCCTGACTACTCTGTTTGCTGCCTGCCCTGATCCCGGCTTTTGGACTTTGACTACTCTGTTTCTGCCTGCCCTGATTCCGGCTTTGGACTTTGACTATTCTCCCGGATTTACCTTCTGTACCTGATCTGCCCGTCTGTGTTTGACCCGGCTTGCCTGCACCCTGCTGTCTACATCCTGCTGCTGGACTACAAGACACCTCCCAGCTGTCTACATCCTGCTGCTGGACTACAGGACACCTCCCTGCTGTCCACATCCTGCTGCCGGACTACAGGACACCTCCCAGCTGACTACCTGATTCAGCTCTCTGCTCCAGCCTTCCAGTCAGGCACTTGTGCCCCTTCGCACTCCCGAGCCCCTGTCATCACTACCAGGGGTTCCCGAGTCGGAGGTATACGAGAGGCCGTTCCCTGCATTCCGGGCTCTACCTACCAGGTACGTGACATAATTACCATATCTACAGCTCATGATACATCAGAGAGAACAGGGAGCTGTAGATATAAGAATAAATAAAATAATAGGACGTGGTGTACTTTGAGTATTTGACATCCAGGGCTGCTCTTTATTACAAATTTACTTTCGGAATAATAATGAAATACATAATGATAATAAAGGTATAGAAAAGCAGACAGTGAAAACCTGAATGCCCCCTGATAATGGTAGTCAATAAAGAAGGGTTCCTTAGATGGTGGTCAGTGAGGAAAAGACCCTTTACACTGGATGTCTTTGAAGAATAGCCCCTTAGATTGGTAGTAAGTGATGAAACCCCTTACACATTGGTTGGTGCAGAAGGGTCCTTTAGATTTGTGGTGAGTGTGGAAAGGACCCCTTATACCAGTGGCAGTGAAGAAGGGTCTTTTAGAGTGGTAGTGAGTGACGAAAGAACCCCTTTCACCACTGGTTAGTGAAGAAGGGTCCCCGACATTGGTGGTGAGTGAGAGAAGGATCCCTTACACCAGTAGTCAGTGAAGCAGGATCCCTTAGATTGGTGGAGAGCAAAGATAGAAGCCCTGTCACTGGTGGCCAGTGAAGAAGGTTCCCGTTAGATTGGTGGTGAGTGAGGAAAGGACCCCTTACACCGGTGGTCAG